>NC_041404.2:109097397-109204897 GCF_900747795.2 Erpetoichthys calabaricus
ATTGATAGTTTGCGTAATGTGGATCTAAGATGTAGATTTGTGCATATTTGCGTTGTTGATTTGTTTCAGGGTGCACTGTTCCGATGCGATGCAGTATTTGTGCATATATGCGAAAGCAGTATGGGCCATTGCCTTTTGGTGGCCTGATATTTACTCCGGTATATGCAAAAGCAAATGAACTATTGTAGGATCTAATGCAGTTCATAAAGTTTACTTTTAGGTACATCGTTAGTTAGAAGCTTTAGTTGAGCTTTGCGCTTTTGGAGTCGAGACATTTTTTCTTTTAGAAATATGGATAAGTAATAAGGAGTATTGCACTCACTGTTAATATGGAGCCTTTTCTGCGGTTGAACGGTTAATAGTGCCTTATTGTAATGAGATCCACCTATGCTGCATAGCCGTCTATTTTGTTGTTTCTTTCGTGTTCGTGTGTTTGTTCCTGTTATTTCCTTTTCGTTTTGTACCCGTGACCGTGTATTCATAACTTGTTTCTTTCTCAGCATGCGAAATATGGATAAGTAATAAGGAGGATCGCAGTCACTGTTAATATGTTTCCTTTTCTGCAGTTGAACGGTTAATAGTGCTTTATTGTAAGGAGATCCACCAATGCTGACACCTATGCTGTCTAGTGTGAAGGTGTTGATGTTCACTTTAGAATATGTGGCTTTGGGTGTCATTTCTTATGGATTTGTGTGTGTGTGGGGTGGGGGGGGGGGGGGGGGGGGTTGAGGATTGTTGTCACGCGAGCGTCTTCTTTCTTTTTGTGTTCCTGTGTCTTGTTGAATCCCCCTCTTTGTGTGTGTCCCGTCCCTTGCTTGTAGGGTCTGTGGGGTGGTTTTGTGTTCTTTTTTTTGTGTTCCATGGGCTTGTTGAATCCCCCTCTTGGTGTGTGTCCCGTCCGGTGCCTGTAGGGGTGGGGGGGTGCCTTGCTGTTGTGCGCGAGCCTTTTTTTTTTTTTTTTTTGTGTCTAGTTTCGTGTGCAATGTGTTTCGTGCTTTGCTTGCGTTTGAATACTTTATGTGCCTTTTCCTTTTTTCGGTGCTCTTTGCGCCTCATTTCTCCATTTTTCCTGTGCTCACTCCTTTTTTCTGTGGTCTTGTCCGCCTCTCGCGGCCCCTCATCCGCATCTCTCGCCCTCTTTAGTCCGCCTTTCTCGGCTCCTCAGCCGACTCTCGCGGACTCTTCTTGCGCCTGCGCAGTACGTCTTTTTGCAGCTACGGCCCATTGCCAGATGTGCCTGCGTCCATCATCCGGTTTAGCATTCTCGGTTAGTAATATATATATATATATATATACATATATATACATACATATATATATATATATATATATATATATATATATATATATATATATATATATATATATATATATATATATATATATATATAAAAGGGCGGCACGGTGGCGCAGTGGTAGCGCTGCTGCCTCGCAGTTAGGAGACCTGGGTTTGCTTCCCGGGTCCTCCCTGCGTGGAGTTTGCATGTTCTCCCAGTGTCTGCGTGGGTTTCCTCCGGGCGCTCCGGTTTCCTCCCACAGTCCAAAGACATGCAGGTTAGGTGGATTGACGATTCTAAATTGGCCCTAGTGTGTGCTTGGTGTGTGGGTGTGTGTCCTGCGGTGGGTTGGCACCCTGCCCAGGATTGGTTCCTGCCTTGTGCCCTGTGTTGGCTGGGATTGGCTCCAGCATACCCCCGTGACCCTGTGTTTGGATTCAGCGGGTTGGAAAATGGATGGATGGATGGATGGATATATATATATATATATATATATATATATATATATATATATAGTGGTACCCGGCAGGGGTTCAGGACACGAGGGGGCGTCCTCCCTGGTTGCTTTGGGGACCACGGGTACAGAGCTTGGAAGCTCAACCCTGTAGGGGCCCTGGTCACCGATGCCTTGGGAGCCCTGGACCTCAGTACTTCCGCCACACCTGGAAGTGCTGGGGGGGAAGAGTAATGGGGACACCCGGTGGACTTCCGGATACACTAACAGAGCTTCCGCCACACAGGGGTGTGGCTACAGAGCCCTCAGGATGCACCTGGAGTCCTTCCGGGGTGTATAAAAGGCACCGCCTTCCTCCAGTCAGGGGCAAGAGTCGGGTGGAAGAGGAGTGGAGGCGGACCAGAGACTAAGAAGGCATTGTGAGTGTGGCCAAGGACTTAAGGGGTGATTGGTGCAGAGGCACTGGGATTGTGCACTTGACCTTTGTATATAATGTACAATAAACGTGTGTGTGGTGAAACCAACATGTCTACCTGTCTGGGTCCAGGCTGTTCCCCACAATATATATATATATATAACTTTTTATGATATATATATATATATAAATTTTTATGATATATATATATATATATATATATTGTGGTGCCTGGTGGGCGTCCATGCCCGGCCGGGACGCCCAGGAGGAGTGGAGGAGGGCTTGTGCCTCCTCCAGGACACGAGAGGGCGTCCTCCCTGGTGGCTTTGGGGACCACGGGTACGGAACTTGGAAGCTCAACCCTGTAGGGGCCCGTGGTCACCGCCAGGGGACGCCCCAATGCCTTGGGAGTGTTGGCCCTCAGTACTTCCACCACACCGGGAAGTACTGGGGGGAAGAGACTTGAAGACACCCGGTGGACTTCCGGCTTCACCATGGGAGCTTCCGCCACACACGGGTGTGGCTATGAGCCCTCAGGATCCACCTGGAGTCCTTCCGGGGGGAATAAAAGGGGCCGCCTCCCTCCAGTCAACAGCGAGAGTCGGGTGGAAGAGGACGAAGCTTGGTGGAGAGGAGTGGAGGCGGACCAAAGACTGAGAAAGGCATTGTGCATGTGGCCAGGACTTAAGGGGTGATTGGTGCTGAGGCACTGGGTATGTGCACTGTATATAATATGAATAAACGTGTGTTGGGTGAAAATATGATGTCTACCTGTCTGTGTCCGGGCTGTTTCCCACAATATATATATATATATATATATATATATATATATATATATATATATATATATATATATATATATATATATATATCTATATCTATCTATCTATCTATATATATATATATATATATATATATATACACACAGGTGCTGGTCATAAAATTAGATGACATATTACCCAAAACATCATTAAAATAACTGGTGATTTGTGCCACAGCAGACCTTCTATTGGTACCAGACAGAATAGCCTTTTTTTGACGTCTTGCATCAATGAGTCTTACCTGCCCAACACCCTGTGAGTGGTTCATAGTTTCTCTGTCCTTGGACCACTGTTGGTAAGTACTCATCATGGCTGAATGTGAGCATGTCACAAAGCTTGCCCAGACCCATTTGCTGGCCAGAATGATATGGCCCTTACCAAAACCAATCAGGTTTTTACACCTGATAATATCTTCTGCATTCAACACGTCGACTATGAGTGCCTAATGTCAGCTTACTGTCTAATATATCCCAGATCTCAATGTATGCTGTTATTATGAGATATTTCATGTCATTTGTTTCATAAAAGAGTGGTCATAATGTTTTGGCTCATTGGTAAATATGCCAATACTGAGGTCAATTAATCTTTATTGGTCAATGGTAAGATTGGAGTTGTTTTAATATACTTGATTTTAGACAGCAGCAGAATACGCAGGAATCCAATCTGGAAGTGACATTCTTTAGTATAAGCAATTGCTCATTAAATTAAAAAAAAAAAAAAAAAAATCAATGCACTTTGCCACACAAGCTACATACCATTCAGAAATAGTTTCAAGGTCCGTTAAATTCTTTGGTTGCCATGCATGTCTTCAATTGTAATTTTAATTTTTATTACTATTAATATAACAAATGCAAAATTCTGTTGTAACAAACAGCATCACTTGAGTACTATTACTAAATAAAAGAAACCCATTTCTTACTATCGCAGGAATTTCCTAAAAATGGTGAAAATCTTATAAATACTGCCAGAAGATATAAATGCATGATTTGAACTGTATACATACATCTGAGTGATTGAATGAACTCAAACAATACCAACAATTAAAGACCTTAAACTACTATACTTTCAAAAGTACATTTTAGTCATTATGAGGAAAAGAAAAACCCAGATTATTTTCAAAACTATATGGAAATCACTATGTAGCCTTGTTAAAAGTGCAGTAGTGTAGGTTCAGAAATTGTATGACAGACACAGCATTAAAGCAGGAAGGCTTCTTAGATATCTGGGAGGGTCTTGTCCCTAAACCTCCCCCCAACACCCACACCCCACCCTCCACAGAGAAGATATCAGCCGAGAAATCCTAAAGGTAAAAGAGTGGAAACAGCTAACCATAACAGAACAATTTAACTGATCTTCCAGAGGGGTAAAAATGCAAGATTTAACTATGAATGCACATACAAGGTTAAATACATTACATATTATATCTTGCAACATTGTTGGAATTTGCTTAGTGATTGCATGGATCACTGAGCAGCTTACATGTAACTGTTGCCTGGTGAAAGAGAATTGCCAACTAACTTACCTGTAGTAGTGCAATTCCTACAAATACTCCAGCTACAACTATCAAATTGTCTTGAAGCCACTTTTCAAACTGTCCAACACAGCCTTTTGTGTAAATGAAGCTTTGCTGGTCAAGTTCCTGCAAGATACAAGAAGGGAAACAGCTATTAAAGATTATTATTATTTCTGGCAATTTGTTAGAGACAGATAGAATATTCCATTGATTTAATCACTTGTTAAGGACACCTACAAGACTTTTCCTGGAACAAAGCTTGGAGTGCTGTGACAGAATCTCACTGCATGCATACAGTATAACTGTTCATATTAAGAGTAATACGTTTTCATACTCATCTGAGCTCTAAATGGTGAAAAGTTATAATATAATGTTAAAATAAAATAATACTTGCATAGGCTCCATCATCATAAATTTCAAGGTCTTTAGGGTTAACAGCATAATCAACTCTACAGTTGTAATAGATAAAGTCTTTACCACTAGCTTTATAAAATATCACATTCTTTTAAATCATAATTTAATATTCTTTAGGGCCCAATAAAACAACAAATACAACTAGAAATCACTGACTACTTCTTTTGGATTACCTTTTTATTTGTATAATCAGGTTCAAGATTTTATAGGCAGGAGTCTATCCTGACAATATCAAGGACAAGGCAAGAAAAAACTCTGGACACAATGCTGATCCATCACAGGGTGCAGGATTACTACTCATGCTCAAAACTCTCATACAGTAAAAATTTTAAGTGTATGCATTTTGTTTGTAAAACAAGACTCCCAAAAAAACCAAAAACAAAGAAAAAAACAGGCACATTGTGCTCAGTTCACACTAAATTTCAACTGAGAACTCTTAGGGCTCGTTCATACTTCAAGCTCTGAACACGTACGCACACGCATCATGGCTGCCACGCGTTCCCAGCGTTTATTTGACGTGTCCTCTGAGCACGTCCTTAGAAATTAACATGACGCATGCACCAGTTGCAGTACTAGCAAAAAGTCGGGGGGTTGTCAGTGTGATAAAAGTTGGAATATGACGTCAGATTCTCCGTTTACTATCTACACGTGACAGAAAGCCACATTGAGGATTCCATGGGATTGATGTGCCTGCTTTGATGTTTGATGAATGGTTCGATGTGGTAAAGCAAAATGCCGACATACAAATGCATTCATGCTGCTTTTATATTCAAGGGTCACATATTCCCCATCGTTATGACACAGAACAAATTAAAAGTATGATATTCCAACTCTTTGCACATTTAGAATCCTTAGATTTATACTTGATATCACTTTCAGGATGAAATGCACTAAAGTGTGTATGTTACATTTTACAGATAAATCATTAATTTCTTTTAAATAATGAATACTGTTAATAATTACACACATGGGGGTGACACAGTGGCGGAGCCGTAGAGCTGCTGTCTCATAGGGAGTCACATCGCTAGTGTTCCCTGTCTAGAGTTTGCATGTTTTCCTTCTGGGTTTCTACAATGTGCTTTGGTTTCCTTCCAAAGATATGCAGATTTGGGGATTTGATGACGCTAAAATGACGCTACTGTATGTGTGTGCTTCTATTCCCCTTGCGATGAGCTGATGACCCGTCCAGGGAGCATGCATTGCATCGCATAAAGTATAAACTTGGCCTAAGAAATTACCCTGCTCATCACTGGTATGTGGGATGAAAACTCAAGTGCACAAAGCAAAACATAGCAAGACATAAGATGACATTGGAAACAAGTTATACTTATCATTTTTAATATTCCCCTTGGACAGACTGTATTATAGAGATAATGCCACTACCTTTTCTCATTATGAAAAATATAAAACACAAAATATTCAAAGCATTTAAAGTCATACTTTTTACAGAAAAGAAAACATGCTACAATATTCCCAATTACCTTCCTAAGAGACAAAGTGTTATGATGGTTAAAAATATACAATATAGTTACATAACTCAATTATAAAAGTTCAATCATAATCTAAACAAGTAATTTCCCTGAGCACAATACTGTTCACATGAATGAACAAAACAATCAGCATCCTTTTTCAAAGTGTGGTTCACTTATGGAAGTAACATTTTTTATTTGGGCATATCTGAAACTTGATTGCAGGCACAGATCCGTCTAAAGTACTTAGCACAGAGTATAATCAATGATGTACAGTCCTTGAAAAACACTCCATCTAGCTGACTCAAATGTGGTCACAAAATGATTCCTAATAGCTCCTTGGCAGAACTAAATAGTTAATGGGCAAGATACAGTTTACTTTTTAAGTTTATAAATATAAAACAAAAAAAACAAATTTACCAAAGTGGTGGAATAATAATGGTCTAGGGCAGGGGTTCTCAAAGTTGGTCCTGGGGACCCACCATAGCTGCAGGTTTTTGTTCCAATCAGCTTATATTTTTAATTGGACCCTGGGATAATTAAGTGACCTTTTCATGATTTAGTGTTGTTTGCCTGGGTGTCTGCTCTACTCATTTTTAATTATCATTATTAAGATACAATGAAGAGAGCAAACTACACAGAGAAAGGGTAAAATATAATAAAATCAACAAAAGTGAGTTAAGCATTTAAATCTATAGCAAAAATAGAAATATTTCAAAATGTCTTATAAATGTAAAAACCATGCCGCTGTGCTTTTCTGCATGTAGAATAAGAGAAGAGAAAAAAAAATACCAGCTAATTAATTGATATCAGTGTTATCAGATGTCACTGATTATGAATCTGGTTGAAGCAAACACCTGAAGCCACAGTAGGCCCCCAGGAACAACTTTGAGAACCCCTGGCCTAGGGTGTTGTACTATGCTGTACGAATGGAAACATGCTGAAAGTTTACAAAACATGTTTACAATTGCTGAAGACATTAGTTTACAAGGGAGAATGTTTTCATTTGATATATTAAGGTTATTCAGGGCTACATTTAATCATGGTTCAACATACACAGCCACACCAAAAAGTTCCTCTGGCTCATAGAAAGAATGTCATTTTACTCCATTGCATGATTCAAGTAATAAACTGTATATCCAGCGAGTTGAGCAGTAATATCAGAAATCCTTGGTTTCAGGTAAATCTGTAAGGCACAGTAAACATTAGTTTTCCTAGTCCCAAAGTGATTTTATGTGGCATTTGTCTTGAAGTAAAATATTTTCAGTTTTTAAAACTGAGAACTGCTTATGTTAAGTTGCCTTACAGCTCATCCTGGTTCATTTCAGCAAAATTAAAATTTAACTACAAAGGAATTTAAAAGACTCTTAAGGCAATTTAAAGTACAGAAGCAATTCACATTGAAACCATCATCTTTTGTACATTCTTCTGGTATTGCACCAGTAATTTATAACTTTAATGCATCTGTTTCAATCAATTATTAACTTAATGGTAAAGGGAATGGAAAACAGTGCAGATACCAGAGGATCAAAAGCTGTTTCAGTTTATAACTTGGGAATGAATAACAGTACACCTGTGAATACAGGATCAAAGCCTTTGAGCACAGCCATCCACCACAAGGACAGATAGCCAATGAAATGTGTGTAATGTCACATGTCCTGGAGCCCCCATATGGAATTTCAACATAAATAATGGCCCACCTGTAGGAGTAGAGAACACAATGATATAGAAAAGGAAGTCAGAGACTGAGACACATCACAAAGAGAGAGTGCGACCATCTCATCTGGGCATCAGAGAACGTAAACGTATGCATCATTCCAACTGCTAAATTAAAATGCCACCCAGAACAACATCCACCCTTGACACTGCTTATTTTCAGTAAGCTTATGTAAGACTATACAGTAGACCTCCGCAAAGTCGCAGTTCAGGGTTCGCGGACTCAGTCATTCACGGATTTTTTTTTAGAACCTAACTATTAATTGTTAGCGGAAAGCGCAAATATTCCCTGCAATTTTTTATGGCTTTTTTGGTGGCAATACTGTGCTGTAGATAGAACAGGAAGCAACCACTGAGGGAAACGCGGTTTGGGATGGTGAAAGTAGCCAATCCAACAGCGTTATTCATTTCTCCTTGCTGCTGATTGACTGCTGCCATGTGACGCATCTCCTGGTGAGTGGGTTTACCACCGCGGACAGAAACGCGGTTTGGGATGGTGAAAGTAGCTAATCCGAAAGCATTATTCATTTCTCCTTGCTGATGACTGACTGCTGCTTTGTGACGCGTCTCCGGGTGAGTGTGTTTACCACCACGGTTTGGGATGGTGAAAGTAGCCAATCCAGGAGCGTTATTCATTTCTCCTTGCTGATGATTGACTGCTGCTTTGTGATGCGTCTCCAGCGGAGTGTCCTTGTGTTTTCCATTTTGTTATTGTTTTGTTATTTTTAAACGCACACGATGTCGTCGAATTGCTCTGAACTTTCTAAGGCTTCTGGAACTGAGCCTAAGCACCAGAAGAAGTCTAAAACATTCCAAGAGAAGGTTGAACTACTGGATTTGCTCTGGGAACTAAAAAGTTATGCTGCAGTAGCGCGCCACTATGGCATTAATGAAAGCACCGTATGTTACATTCAAGTAATAAAGTAAATACTGGGCACCTAATGTGAGGAGTTTGCCACTGTTTTTTTATTCAGCAGGTTGACAGCAATGCCCCAAGAAGAGTAAACCTCACAGTATTTGATTGGTAAGTGGTTTTAACCAAGTGTGTCTAGGTTATTCTTGGGAATCAAGGTGTGCCAGCTTTAGGTCAAGGTTACATCCGCAGATAACTGTGTGTTGATCATGTCATAGCTAGTGTGTCCCTGGGTGAAATACTGAAGAGTGACATGCTGTGTAATCATCACTCATAATCAGTGCTTGTGTGGATAGGTTCTATACATGTACATGTGTAAGTTTAAGGTGTGAGAGCAGACCAACCTAGTAACAGACTTGGTAAGTCTCATAAATCCCACACTAATACAGCATTACCTCATTACATCCATTACCCAGTAAGCAATTACAACACTGGATAAAGGTAACAAAATTATGTGTGCACTGATAAATATTCACAAGTACAGAGTGCTTTTTTCCACCAAAATATGTGTGTGTGTGCATATACATTTTCTTAAGAGTTAAAGTAAATCAAATTTCTATGCAAGAAATGCCTAAAAATATAGCCACACTATTTACAGATATTTTTTAAATTTTAAAATATACAATCGGCAAGGAGCAACTCGGTTTTTTAGTTTGGCAGTATGCTATATGTCAAAACTCTCACTAGGTCAATGAAAACCAGTCACCTAAGGTTCTGAGGCTGTATGAAAAAGAACCAAATTTTTCAGTTATCTAGGTTTTACTTGTCCACTACAGGACATCCAATGATAACATTTAGAATAAGGCAGAAACAATCCATTTTTACTAATACACATACACACAAACATATATACGCATGCACGCACAAACAGGGAAAATTTAGATTTGCCACTTAAAATAAAATGCATGGTGATGTGGGAACAATAGTCCACTCTGGCCCACATGAGACAATGAGCAGCCTCTACACAGACATAGCCCAGGCCAGGATTCAGACCCAGAAGTCTGTAACTATAAGGCAGCAGTGACAACCACTGTGGCAAACTGACAAAATGCAAATCTAGTCAGGTTCGAAAAAATACAATATAGTAATATTGGACTGGAGCAATATCAGCAGCAGGGAAATATTCTCAAATTCATTAAGAAAAATGTATTTCACCTTCTAAAACTGTAGTCCAATTAACAAAATTAACATCATATACATTATCAATATTAGAATTCCAAAGAATTTCAGAAAATTGTTGATAATAAGACTAGCATTTAGGCCAATATAACTTAATGATTACTGCTGAATAACTAGGCATTTCCATTGTAAATGACTTTGTACCAGTCTATAGCAAACTGCTTAACAATAAACCTTGCACCTTCACTCAAGGTAAGAAAGCAAGTAAGAAATATTAAAAAATTGTGTTCTTAAAAACAGTAGTTCACACAGGGTAAATTTTCAGAAGCATGTACCACCAGTCACCAATATTACCTGCTAGTCCCCCAGATTAAGCAATACCAAATGGAAAAAACAGGAGGTGGGTGGAGGTTGGAAATAATATGTTTCTTTCCACATTATACTTCATTGCCTAAAAATAGACCATAGCAGCTGAGCATAGCAACAGCAGCTGTAATTTCTGCCATCCTGGGGCTTCTTTAACACTTTGTGTGAGATGTAGGAAGCTATCAGATTAAATTTCTATTAATTTATTTGTCCCAGAAAGCATGGCACTATGCAATCCCACACCCCCACTGCATTAGAGACATCTTCTTTGTTAGCACAGACACAAACAGAGGGAGACTTTTGTTTCCTTGGGTATTCAAAGGTCAATTACTTGAAACTCTGAAGGCAGCAGATTGCAGGGACAAGTCAGCCATGAGTGATGAGTATAAGAAAGCATAAAGAATGATGCCACTGTAGAGACTTATTCTACTTCTGTCAGTCTGCTTTTTCTAGCATCAGGAGGATTTCTTCGTATTTTATTTTTAAGATTATCATTGATAGAAAAATGGTCAAATAAAATATGTATTTGTAAGCCATTTTACATAACTTGAACTTTGGTTAATGTGAATGTGGGCTTTCACTGCAGGGAGTTACTCATAAGATCAAAGAAAAAAAAAGTATTTTTATTATATACACATTTCACATATATAAAGTTCACACCCTTAACTATGCCATTTTGTAAGTTCAATTCAACTTGTTTTTAACTTGTAAACTAACCTGTGATGGTATGCACGTAATAACATAAGGCACCAAATAATAACTGACAGAAGTACAGTTTGAGTTAGCATATGCATCTAACAGGTAAACCAAAAAAAAAAAGACAACAAAATTTACGGCTCATAATAAGCACAAGCATGCCAAACAGTACCTCCTAAATCATATATTAAAAATTCAGAAAGGAGAGGATCTCGGAACACCACATAGATTAAAACATGGTTTCTGTCAGCTCACAGTATTTATGTACTCTACGACAGAAGATATCTTTATGTAGACACAAACAGAGAGGATGGAGAGAGGCATAGTTGACAGAGATGCTTAACTAATGCTTAGTGCATGTGGATTAACAGTTACACAATGGAACTCATTTGCTTATCCTGTACAGAAAATATAAAACCGCTCTATATTTAGTTGTAAGAAGTAATAAAATGATGCACCAAAAATGTGCACTCTCGTGTACAGCTGCAGAATGATTTAAAAATGACTATACCCAGAGATGTACCCTAAGTGACACCAAGATGTTCACAGTTTAATAACTTTAAAATACAAACCTTCAGTGCCTGCAGCTTTGTTGTTAATGTAGACTGATATTGCCCATCATTTAAAAATTCATTTTACAGTAACATAATTTTCATTTCTATTACACGGAATAGAAACATTGAAAAGGATTTAAGTGAAAGAACGATGACTAAAATCCAAATTGAGACACACTGACTAATCCTATTTCAAATGCATAAAAAAGCAACATTAATATTGCATTTTTACTAATAGCGCATTTTCAGACATTTTATCAAGCATACCTGAGTCTGATATAATGTTGCCATTTTCCCTAAGCTTTTCTTTCTCTTTCATTGTCACATGGAGCTGCAGCTTACATTTGCAGCATGAGGCATGTGACAGAATCATACTTTGGATGAAATGAATGTGCCCAACAGTAAATCACTGAAATGTGAACATTCAGTCACGCCTAGTCAGTTTTGGAATAGGATAGAAAGTGTAGTAACCATAATAAACTAACACAGACAAGGTAAAACATGTAAGCAGGCAGAACCCATGACAAGACTTAAACTCAAGACACTGGAGCTCTGAAGCAGTGTTGCTAACCATGGATAAACTGTCTGTGCATTGAAGATTTATGTGTTAAATTATATCTGGAAAAAAAAACTAAAGCAGGCTAGGAAATTTTATCAATCAATCTGAACCACAACCAGCTTGCAATTATCACAAATTAGAAAGTGTTTTGATAGGATGAAGAGCACAGAAATATAGGAAGATTTAAAAACAGAACCACAGCTTCTCAGAATAGAGAGAAGCTAGCTGAGATGGTTTAGTCATGTACTTGGTCTGGTCCCTTGAAATATCTTAAGCGAAATGTACTTTGGCTTGGCTCTCTGATAGAAGACCCAGAGACAGACCTAGAAAATACTATAAAGAATTATGTCTCATAACTGGACTGAGAGCACCTGGTAGTTCCTCATGAAAAGCTGGAACATGTTGCTTACAATAATGTAATCTGGACAGTTCAATTTATTATGTTACCACTACTGCATTCAACATGAAAAATGCATCACAGGTGAGATGAAGACATCAGGTTTCAAATATAAATGTTACCCGTTTCTAAAATATTTGTTAAAACCTGTTTTCATTCCAGATTTACTTCAAACAGAGAAAATACAGGAGGAGTCAAGAGGTATGTTGGTTACACTTCCTTTGTTTTGTTTCTTTATAAGTGCAAGTTAAAAATCACCAACTGCAAAGGCTGTTATTTCTAAAGTTACATACAATCCTTAGCTTAGAACTTACAGTGCATCCGGAAAGTATTCACAGCTCATCACTTTTTCCACATTTTGTTATGTTACAGCCTTATTCCAAAATGGATTAAATTCATTTTTTTCCTCAGAATTCTACACACAACACCCCATAATGACAATGTGAAAAAAGTTTACTTGAGGTTTTTGCAAATTTATTAAAAATAAAAAACTTGAGAAAGCACATGTACATAAGTATTCACAGCCTTTGCCGTGAAGCTCGAAATTGAGCTCAGTTGCATCCTGTTTCCCCTGATCATCCTTGAGATGTTTCTGCAGCTTAATTGGAGTCCACCTGTGGCAAATTCAGTTGACTGGACATGACTTGGAAAGGCACACACCCGTCTATATAAGGTCCCACAGTTGACAGTTCATGTCAGAGCACAAACCAAGCATGAAGTCAAAGGAATTGTCTGTAGACCTCCAAGACAGGATTGTCTCAAGGCACATATCTGGGGAAGGTTACAGAAAAATTTCTGCTGCTTTGAAGGTCCCAATGAGCACAGTGGCCTCCATTATCTGTAAGTGGAAGAAGTTCGAAACCACCAGGACTATTCCTAGAGCTGGCCGGCCATCTAAACTGAGCGACTCTGGGAGAAGGGCCTTAGTCAGGGAGGTGACCAAGAACCCGATGGTCAGTCTGTCAGAGCTCCAGAGGTCCTCTGTGGAAAGAGGAGAACCTTCCAGAAGGACAACCATCTCTGCAGCAATCCACCAATCAGGCCTATATGGTAGAGTGGCCAGACGGAAGCCACTCCTTAGCAAAAGGCACATGGCAGCCCGCCTGGAGTTTGCCAAAAGGCACCTGAAGGACTCTCAGACCATGAGAAAGAAAATTCTCAGGTCTGATGAGACAAAGATTGAACTCTTTGGTGTGAATGCCAGTCGTCACGTTTGGAGGAAACCAGGCACCATCCCTACAGTGAAGCATGGTCGTGGCAGCATCATACTGTGGGGATGTTTTTCAGAGGCAGGAACTGGGAGACTAGTAAGGATAAAGGGAAAGATGACTGCAGCAATGTACTGAGACTTCCTGGATGAAAACCTGCTCCAGAGCGCTCTTGACCTCAGACTGGGGCGACGGTTCATCTTTCAGCAGGACAACGACCCTAAGCACACAGCCAAGATATCAAAGAAGTGGCTTCAGGACAACTCTGTGAGTGTCCTTGAGTGGCCCAGCCAGAGCCCAGACTTGAATCTGATTGAACATCTCTGGAGAGATGTTAAAATGGCTGTGCACCGACGCTTCCCATCCAACCTGATGGAGCTTGAAAGGTGCTGCAAAGAGGAATGGGCGAAACTGGCCAAGGATAGGTGTGCCAAGCTTGTGGCATCATATTCAACAAGACTTGAGGCTATAATTGCTGCCAAAGGTGCATCGACAAAGTATTGAGCAAAGGCTGTGAATACTTATGTACATGTGATTTCTCAGTTTTTTTATTTTTAATAAATTTGCAAAAACCTCAAGTAAACTTTTTTCACATTGTCATTATGGGGTGTTGTGTGCAGAATTCTGAGGAAAAAATGAATTTAATCCATTTTGGAATAAGGCTGTAACATAACAAAAGGTGGAAAAAGTGATGCGCTGTGAATACTTTCTGGATGCACTGTACATAGGGAAAAAATAAAAACATCCAGTTTAGTGCAAACTTGCAATCAGAGCTGATCCCGGTTCACTTCAGGCATACCATATTTAGAAGCCTCTCCTTCTAGCAGTCCTTATTTTATCTATAACCCTAGGCAAGGAACACATGACTGAAGCAAAACCCCATGGCTCTGACTATCCCAGTGAGCTACAGGAAAGATTTAAGCATGCAAAGTTTTTGTTCTGCATCCAGTACTTCCTGCCTTTCATCAGATACCAAGCCTCCCACTAAGGAAAAAGGTATGATCTCTTGCAACATGAAACAAGTCAAAATTGTTTTGAAATTAAGCAACTAGCTGAATGAGATCTATTAGTAATACAGTGGGCTGAAAAAGTATTCCAATAAACGTCTGTAAGAAAGTGCATCAGTTGGTCAGCAGACTCCCTGAGTACACACCCTGGTATGTTATCAGGATTTACAGCTTTCTGTGGGTTGACACTACACAGTGTCCTCTGAACATCAGCTGGGGTAAGAGTGCTTCATTGTACAGGATAGGAGGGGCTTTCATTATTGTTGTGTTGTTTTTTTCTTCAAACTGGTTGAAGTGTTAAGTGCATTCAGGAAATCAATATTGTCATCACAGAGTGGTGGAGGAGACCTGTAGTGTGTTCGAAGGTATGCCTTGCCATAAGCACCTGGGGTCTTTTGAATCAGTGAAGTGACCCTGGATTTTCAGTCCACAAGTATGCTTTGCTGCTCTCACACCCTGGTTCAGGATGGCTTGTGCAGATCTATGAGCATTTTTGTCCCCTGACTTGAAGGCAGCATTTTGTGCTCTCAAAAGTGCATACACCTCCCTTGGGAGCCAGAGTTTCTGGTTGGAACATGTGGGGATACTCTTGATGGATGGTCACGTCTTCCACACATTTGAATATAAAACCGTTCACAGACTCAAGCATAATCCCCCAGACTGAAGTGTTGGTTGACAGTGCAATGTTTATAGGGGTTGGCGCCTTTAGTATAGAGCTGATACCTGTTTGAGTGTCGCATTTTTGTGGTCTCTCACACCACTTGCATCTCTTCTTGCTGTGGCTAGTTAAGGTAGAAGAGTCCACATAGACATCTGGATCTTGCTGGTGTAAAATTTCCAGCTTACGGAGTGTTTTGAGTTCTAAGGCTAGTAAACATCTGGGTAAGTTGTCCGATAACTTTGATGCATGAAGCCTGAGCAAAGTACGCCAATTTCTTATTTAACTACGTAGAAGTAGACAGTACATTTAAAGTAAACTGCACATCGTTGTTGGGAGCCAGAGTGGCTGCTGCCATATCGGGTGCTGCCATGCTTTGTGAATATTTAAATCTATATATTGTGTCTGCTTTTTTTGGTATTGGGAGTGGGAATAATTACAAAAGGAAGGCACATAATCAGTTAGGATGATGTCAGGTAGAACCCTAACACAAAAGGATTGCAGAGTGGGGAGCAGGGTGTCATTTTAACAGGCTGGTTTGGTCTATTACAAATTAAAAAAAACAAGCTATACAGAAAAAAACTAAATTAAAAAAATGTATATACCCTTCTCATTTCTTTGCAATATCAATTTACTCTTTTCTCATGGGGTTACTGCATGAATTGTCAAAGATGGCAACTACTTTTAAAGGCACAGTCAGCAAGGACAAACTGTGGAATTGAAAATGTAAGATAAGGCAGTTCTAAATAATGCACAAATTAGTAAAATGAATAATTCAGAAGCAAATACAAAATAACAAGCACATAGTCTTCATGCATGCATACTGTATATAGAGATCTTAGAGATCTTACAAGCTATGATCTGATAGGTTTACTGTAATACTATTTATTGTTGGTGGCAAAGATGATACAGGGAGTTTAACACTAGAATTACCAGAGCCTACGAAAAAACTCGTAAATCCGTCCCACCTTAAATCGCGTCTTAAATCCGTTTGCACCTCTCCGCCAGAGTCCTTTGTCATCTAAATGTGCTGATAAACACAAGCTACTAGCAGCCAGCTATTCCATCCCCCCACCGACTTAGAATGAACTTCTCCTAGCTCAAGCCTTGCCTTGATTTGATTACCTGGGATTGAAGTGGAGTTTTACAGTGGAAATAATTCTAGCGTTATTTGGAATACACGCATTTCATGTGTGTTCCATTTCTATAGTAGGCTGTGCAAACACATTTTTAAAACAGAAACGTTTTTCATATTCAAATAGTAAATGACAAAATGTAGGCATAAACTATATAACGTATGAAGCCTGAAGTCCATATATCAAAGAAACACTTTCACAAAAGGTACAAATAAGAAAACACGTGCGCTTTCATTCAAAAAATGTAAAAAAAAAAAGCCGCGTTAGCATGCCACATTGACACACTTACTACAACCGCCGCAGTGGCGTAATGGTATCAGCTCCTGACTGGGGATCAGAGGGTGGCGAATTCGATCCCGCACGGCTCCACTGCGAGAAATTAACTGCATTTATTCTTACAATTTTAGAATAATAACATAAATTTGATTTCAGTCTGTAACAGCCGGTGTAACTTATGATACTGGTAAAGGTTAGCTTTTTTTTTTTTAATTCACTTTTCATTCTCGCAGTCGCATTCAGAATCAATCCATACAACCCCATCTGACACAGCTGGTTTCACATAAATAAAAGTGCACTTTTATTCAAGACTATAACCGAAGAATAAAGAAAGCAAGTTACAGTTGGTGGTTGATACGACAGCTTGCGTGGTGCAATGTTAAGAACTGCTGATTTCCGATCCGTGCTATATAAAATCATCACATTCAAATATTAACAGTTCCCACACACCCAAGGTCCGCCATTCCTACATTTACGACATGTGTACTTGTTGCAGTGTACACACCTCTCTGTGCTATGGTTCCTATTACAGTGAATGAGCACCTGACACTGTACTTTCTTCCCTGGGGGAAGCTGAGGTCTTAGAACGGAAGTTTGTTGACGCTGTATCATCTTTTCTTTTTCCATCGCCTTTTCCTGTAAGAAGCGACGACGAAGTTCCTCTGCAAGGTGAGCCATGAACACTCTTCTTTTCTTAGCGGACCCCGTGCATGCCTTATACATTACGTGTGCGTTCATCGCTGCTAGGTCAAGGATGTTGTAGAACACAGCAACCGGCCACCTGCGTGTTCCTGTCTGTTGTTACGGTTCTGCCTTTGTCCAGAAATGGCTCCATAAGCTTTATGACCACAGACTTGGAAAGTCTTTCTCCCGTGGGACGACTGGGATCTTTTCCTAAATAAGGAGTGGCATTGCACATGTACTTTGTCTCCAAATCTGCCGCAATCCAAAAAGGTAGAACCGTAACAACAGACAACTTCTTCACGTCACTTTCGCTGGCTAATAGACTGCTGCACCGCAATACAACTCTGCTTGGCACCATGAATAAAGTGCGACGGGAACTTCCACCTGCAGCTAAAGTCAGTTCAGTACACGAACAATTCTCCACGCTGGTGTTTAGATCTCCCAGTGCCATGCTGACAGTGTATGTGCCCAAAAAGATGAAGTCTGTCTGCATTCTCAGCACAATGCACCATGATGTGGAGATTGGGCAAGATAAAAAAAAAAAAACCAAACACGGTCACAGACTACAACCACATGAAGGTATGCTAATGAAAAAAATATTAGTGACACGAAGTATTCTGGTGCTATTCTGGTGATAAAATGATTTCTTCAAAATGTCACATATATTTGTCTTTCTTTTTTCCCCAGCGTGGCGTTGACATCATGGACCAGAAGGCGCATGCTTGTTCAGTGCGAACAGGAACACGCAGGTGGCCGGTTGCTGTGTTCTACAACATCCTTGACCTAGCAGCGATGAACGCACACGTACTGTATAAGGCATGCACGGGGTTCACTGAGAAAAGAAGAGTGTTCATGGCTCACCTTGCAGAGGAACTTCGTCGTCGCTTCTTACAGGAAAAGGCGATGGAAAAAGAAAAGATGATACAGCGTCAACAAACTTCCGTTCTAAGACCTCAGCTTCCCCCAGGGAAGAAAGTACAGTGTCAGGTGCTCATTCACTGTAATAGGAACCATAGCACAGAGAGGTGTGTACACTGCAACAAGTACACATGTCGTAAATGTAGGAATGGCGGACCTTGGGTGTGTGGGAACTGTTAATATTTGAATGTGATGATTTTATATAGCACGGATCGGAAATCAGCAGTTCTTAACATTGCACCACGCAAGCTGTCGTATTAACCACCAACTGTAACTTGCTTTCTTTATTCTTCGGTTATAGTCTTGAATAAAAGTGCACTTTTATTTATGTGAAACCAGCTGTGTCAGATGGGGTTGTATGGATTGATTCTGAATGCGACTGCGAGAATGAAAAGTGAATTAAAAAAAAAAAAAAAAAAAAAGCTAACCTTTACCAGTATCATAAGTTACACCGGCTGTTACAGACTGAAATCAAATTTATGTTGTTATTCTAAAATTGTAAGAATAAATGCAGTTAATTTCTCGCAGTGGAGCCGTGCGGGATCGAACTCGCCACCCTCTGATCCCCAGTCAGGAGCTGATACCATTACGCCACCGCGGCGGTTGTAGTAAGTGTGTCAATGTGGCATGCTAACGCGGCTTTTTTTTTTAAATTTTTTGAATGAAAGCGCACGTGTTCTCTTATTTGTACCTTTTGTGAAAGTGTTTCTTTGATATATGGACTTCAGGCTTCATACGTTATATAGTTTATGCCTACATTTTGTCATTTACTATTTGAATATGAAAAACGTTTCTGTTTTAAAAATGTGTTTGCACAGCCTACTATAGAAATGGAACACACATGAAATGCGTGTATTCCAAATAACGCTAGAATTATTTCCACTGTAAAACTCCACTTCAATCCCAGGTAATCAAATCAAGGCAAGGCTTGAGCTAGGAGAAGTTCATTCTAAGTCGGTGGGGGGATGGAATAGCTGGCTGCTAGTAGCTTGTGTTTATCAGCACATTTAGATGACAAAGGACTCTGGCGGAGAGGTGCAAACGGATTTAAGACGATTTAAGGTGGGACGGATTTACGAGTTTTTTCGTAGGCTCTGGTAATTCTAGTGTTAAGTGTAAATGCAGTGTCAATCCATCCACAGGATAAAACTTCCTCTACACTTTAAAGTGTTGTTGAACTGTCATGTTTATTGAAAGTTTTCACAGCCATCCAAGTTTGTTACAACTGCAAATAGCTACAGGCCTGTTTGTAAAGGTGTCCAGATTAAGGGGCATTTTATAGAGTACAGCAAATCTGTTTCTGCAGATTAATAAAAAAACAAATAAAAATTTAAATATCAACACTGAGGTATTTTTTTTTTGATTCTGTGATTCCTGAACAAGTGGAGAGCTTTTTTGAGGAACTGATTAGATCTTAGAAATTCTTCTTAGATCCCCCTGTTTAATCTTCATAAATAAAAGTGCGATCGATAGATAGATAGATAGATAGATAGATAGATAGATAGATAGATAGATAGATAGATAGATAGATAGATAGATAGATAGATAGATAGATACTTTATTAATCCCAAGGGGAAAATTCACATACTCCAGCAGCAAAAAAAATATTAAATTACAGAGTAATAAAAAATGCAGGTAAAAAACAGACAATAACTTGAATAATGTTCAGCGTTTACCCCCTCTGGTGGAATTGAAGAGACGCATAGTTTGGGGGAGGAATGATCTTGTTTACATTTATGAGAAATATTAAAATGTGTATTTTTAGTATAGCTTTAAACATTTAACTCTTTTCTGTCGTTTTTCCCTTTCTGTGGTGTTTGCCTTAATTGTATCCTAATAAAGATAATTAAATATTACGGGATTAGACACCAGGGTAAATAATGCTGAAAGGCTACGGCTAATTCAGTCTCATGCAACAAGAATGTTCATTAGTTAATAATAGCATAAATAATATAAACACAGAAAAAAATCTAGAATAGCATAAAGAAAAATTATAATAAAAATCTTAAAAAACCAATCTCCTGTAACATGCATAAAATACTTGAATCACCTATAAATATTTAGCAGACACGGTGGTGGAATTTCTTTATTGACACTAAAACATAGATACTGTGAAATAACAGCTTTCCTAATCATTATGCAAATCTAATTGAAAGCAGAAATTGGTTGGGTCAAAACTGTGCACACAAAGTGAGCACCTAAGACTAAATTTGAGAACTCTACCAACTAAAAAAAATCACTTACCCATTCCACTGATTGTGCCAGACTTTAATTGATCTTCATGCATTTTTACTTTTAAACCCCTATTTATCCAATACTTGTATGTGGTTGAAGACTTGTGTAAAATACATAATAGGCTTGAAATACATATGTACATACATATACCTAAATCATCCCAATTTAGGATTATTAGGCCAAATGATGAACACCAAATATCAGAAAGTGATTTAATCAAAACACACAAGGGGCAGATAATTACCCTGAGATTTAAAAAAAAGTAAAATGGCTAGTACTCAACTAAACTCAGACAAGAAACAATATTATTGGTGATGAACTATCATTTAAGGCCATTTAGTGATTTAAATTCTCGTTCATCCCAGAGATGCCACTTAGAGGAATGGCCTAATGGAGTAATATACAGTATCAGTGAAATCACTTTTCTATAGCTCCTCTAGTATCCTTGTACTTCTAATCTCTAAAACACATGTAAATGAGACAGGAGTCCAAATACTACTGTTTACATTTTAGACTTATTCATTTGACAACACTCTGTTAATAATAGCTAATATAAAAGCAGTATACCTTTCAGCTGCACATTTTAAAAATAGCATACAAGAAACAAACGGTCTACAATTGCATTAACTTCTATACAAACATGATAGGTCACTAGAAAATGAACTAAAGATGTTCTGTGGCTGCATTTTTACTGAAAAACAGTTCAACACAAGCATAAACACAATCTGGATGCCTGTTCTGGAGGCCTTTGTGACTTTCAATTTTATAAAGTGCCTTTCAAATCTACTAACAATACTGCAGAACATGAGAACCAAATCTGAAATAGTTCAATCTAATGAATAACCATAGAATTTACAATAAAACACATATGGAATAAGTCATAAAATATTGAAAAGGTCTAACTGAGTGAACATCACTTATAAAATTGGATGTTGCAGCTTGGAATGGACTGTTTTTGAATAAAAATCATTTTAGCCATATGTGTCATATTATTCATGAAGAAAATCTCAGCCAAAGTTTTACAGTGATAGTACCAAGTATAAATGTTGAATTGAATATACACACACACACACACACACACACACACACACACACACACACACACACACAGAGAGAGAGAGAGAGAATGAAACACACATTACTTAATTTTTCTACATGAATGATTTCATCATTTAATTTCTATAAGATTTTTTCTTAACTTATAGAAATGACAGTTACAGATACTCCTATCTTTCTACTCCAATCAACTTAAAATTTTTTGGATAGATTTGCAGAAGGCAAGTGAACTCCAAATCTTTCACCATGCTAAACATAACATTTTATTATTTTGTGGTTGGTGAAAGAAGCAGAGGGGTAAAGAGAGCATGGATGGTAAGAACTGGAAATGGTAGTGTTTAAAGTCTGTAGCTCTCGTCAAATGTAATAATTGATGATGCATAACAGCACTCTGCCATCATAACACAGCTAGAATCCACTGAACCTAAAAATCTGTTCAGAATGAAAGGAAAAGGAGGCCGTGATGTGTAGATTCATCCAATACAAAACTGCATTTGTTTAGAACTATTGACAAACAGAACTTTCTTTACGCTCCCCTTTGCTTATATCACAAACAAATTTAATTAAAGGCACTATTCAAATGCCCCCTTCCTGAATTACACATTTAGTCATTCCTATCTCTTGATGAACAGAAGGTTAACAACTCTCTGGACTTTCAAAACAGAAAAAGTGGTTTGCCAATGTAAAATTTAAGGTCATGTGTACATGACACAACCATTGAACAGTGAGCACATCATTTATATTTACTTATTTGGTTGACGCCTTTATCCAAGGCTACTTAAACCCCCCCCACCCCCAATTGGAGCACAGGCAGGTCAGGTGACTTGCTCATGGTTACACAGTGCCAGTAGCAGGATTTGAACCCACAGCCTTAAGGTTTGAAGTCCAAAGCCTTAACCACTGCGCCACACATCTCTCTTGCTCAAGTCAGAAGTGTACGTTAAGTGACTAATGCTTTAGACTGGAAACCACAAAACTTATAGACTCCCTGACCATCACTGTCCCAGAACAACATTTAATAAAATATTTTTACTTACATTTTACCGAATACAATAAACTGCCTTCTAAGAGAATAAGATGCCTAGTGCCACATTCCCTATACTATTCCTGAAAATTGTATAGAATAAAAATTTAACACGTGATTAAAGACCTGCTGAAAGAGAAAAAATGTCCATGCAGGGGTCTTTCGGAAATAATGATTACTGCAAATACTATTTGATGCAATTTTCTTTGCTTTACAGTTGGCGTCTACTGCACTATGATGTTTTGGCATGTACTGCATTGTCACTAGTTTTTTGATATTTCAGCATCAGAAAGATTAGCAGCAAATAGTTTTCATTGCAGTGAAACTTTTACTGAAAATAATCTGAACTGATTATAAGAAACACAGTAGTACTGTGGATAGCATCTTAGTATCAAATGCACCAGAGATCTGGGTTCAAGGCATTGCCTGTGTGGATTTTTATAAGCTATTTTAGTTTATGAGCAAGTTTTTCCCAATTTATTCCACTTTCCTTCCACATATCAATAATGTGTACCCTAGGTTAAGTGACTGACTGAGTAAGTATGGGTAAGTGTGTGCCATGCAATGGATGTCCATGTTCCAAATGTGCCAAACCACTCCCTTCCCCCAACACACATTCAAGCAATGATCCAGAACTGATTCCTCTACTGAATATACACTGTTAAGGTTTCAGGGAACTGAGTGAACAAAAAATGAATAATTCTCCAGTGACTGATATCATGTTTACATGCACCACACATCTGTTTTTACCAAGATCTGTAAAGATCCCACTGGATCATCACTGAATATAAATTACTACACATATACTATACAGCTTTACACATATATACACAAATAAATTCTTGGGTTAATTTTCACTCAGTAAAATATATAAGTATGGATACAGTCTTGTATAGCAACATTCAAAACAAATCAGTAACTTTATACTGCTTTGTGCAAAACAGTTTAGCTGGGAAAATTAGGTTAAAAATGATTCTGCTCTGGTGCATTGCAGGGTAATAGGGTATAACCCTTGTTGATTAATCATTTTGGTAATTAGCATTTGTGAAACAGAAGTCAAAACAAAGCCTGAAGCCTAATACGTATGTAGTTGGCTGAAGTTGTTAAAATCTTTAGTAAACTATTCTGCAGATTGCTGGTAAGGGGACACAATGAGCAATGGTTAATTCTAGACTACAGTGCCACCTTTGTAGTTTCTATGCTCCTTTAAATTCCATATGAAGTCCAACAAAGAACAGATACTTTGTACTCAAGTCCAAAGAGACTGGACACTCTAAACTGGTCTAGTTAATACAAGTACACACACTTAACTGTATAAATGAAAATAAATGAGTATTTTCTATCCATAAGTAAGCTGTAAAAATGCTACCGTTCCCTAGAAAGTAAAACAATGCACTATTCAGATGGTTACTTACCACTTTAAGTCTCACATCATAACCACATTGTGTATTTAAAACATCCTCCTAAAAACAGAAAATAAAAATTAAAGTCTAATGAATGAAACACACAAAGAAGTACAAAGGAGACAACAATGTAATTGATTTGGGGTGAAAGTATGATACGTTTTGCATGCAGTACATTAAAAGATATGCTTTTGGCTATCCTAAAGAAAACAAAATAATTACCGCTGGATCCTTGACACAACATGAGAATGGAACACCACAACGTTCTCGACTTGGGTTTGCTTCTGTGCAATTAAAATATATATTAAGATTCCAGTCATTAGGTCCATGAGCTCCACAGCACGACCACTGTTAATGAGAAATAAAAACAGCTAAAGGAACATTAAAATTCATAAAATTACATTTTATGTGGTTATTTCAGAAACCTCCCCGAATCCCACTCCCACAGTTGACAAAGCAATTCATACAGTCTGTGGCTATTCATCCTGAACATGTGCAGTATAAGCTATCTACTCAAAGCAACCTATAGATTTATGGCTTAAAAACCACCTCTTGAACTCCTAAACTACAGTTCTTGACTAACTCATTAAATGTTTTACATAACGTAAGGCTCTAGATATAAAAAGGACTGAAGATTCTGTAAAAGTTAGATTATTTAAAATAAGATCTCAAAGATGAATAAATAACAGATTCAAAAATTAAGCAGGAAAGAAAATTCCAAAGTTTTATAAACCCCTAAATGAACAAGTCTGAAGACTAACTTTAGCCAGTCATCTTCTATAAACCGATGTATTTCAGTATGAATCTGAGGAGACATTGTTAGAAAATGTATAGTTAAATTTATTATGGCCAAGCAGTACATTCACTTTAACCCTTTAGCATATAAATAGTTCTAATGTGATGATGTCTCTATTTCCGTACTGATACATGAATCCTTGTGGAACACATATTTGTAAAAGAACTTGCGTTGCAATTTCATTTTACTCTATAAAAAGACCACTTTTTACCATAAATATATTGAATGTATAACTAGGCTCTGATGTTTACGTATTTTTAAGTATTTGTGTAGTGCAATTCTGGATGAATTGTATTTTGACCAGAATTTTTATTTGTGGGACTGCACTGAATGCTACAAAGTAGTGCAATATCAATACAGAGAGTTAAAAAAAAATAAAACTAACACATCCTCTTTTCTAATTTTGTTGGGTTAATTGACCTCCAGCAATTGTAATAGATTTCTTAATCAGAAAAAACAAGAAATGCTTTAGAATTTGTTTTTCCCATTTTGGTTCACTGAAGCAAAAGTGCTGTTGTGCAAATTGCTTTCATGTAAATTGTCTAGCATACAATGGTCAACAAAGAGCTTTAAGACACCACTTGTAATCAAATCATACGGCATTCAAACATGTATTTACTGTGGTTTGAGAATTGGTTAGACCAGTGATAGAAACTAAGGTTAAGGACAATGTGGAGTAGTAACACTGAACAGGTCCCTTAAACCATCTGGGCAATAAACACAGGGAAAGAAAGTCCATGACTACTCATCTCCTTTGATGTAAACAGCATTGTGCAGGGAAGAGTGGCAATAGGAGAGCAAATTCCTGCATCAGCTGCATCCTGGACAAAAGTAGCTACTCTTCCTGTTATATGCTGAACATGCAAAAAGCCTTACAAATCAGTCAACTAAACTAACATATAGACTGAAAAATTCCAGCACTGTGCTACAGGGGACTGAGTGAGTCCTTTAGAGCAGGGGTCCCCAACCCCTGGTCCGCGGCCCACTACCGGTCCGCAGCCGTCTGACAGCCGGGCCACGAGAGAACTGCCGGTAACGGCGACTCACTCAGACTTTTCAGAACGCTTGGCGGGCGGGGCTTTGCAGTGGTGCAGAGAGAGGAGAGAGACCGAGGTGAGAGACTATTACAACAAAGTATTTTTATGGTCCCGACAGTTTCCCCATATGACATGAGTCTATAGAAATCACGTTACTACGAAGTACATTCAATAGATGCTTTCATTACAACGAAGTGAGCTTGAAATGCTTGAACGAATCATCCACAAAGCAGTTAGATCTGAGGTCGCAGCTCAGTTGTGCACGTTTGCACAACGATCCCCAAACAGAAACATTGTAAAAAAATATCTTTCTTCGAACTTTCCTCATACTGTTTTTTTTTTTTTTTGCTGTTTTTGTTGTCTGTGGTTTTCATTGATTCCTTTTGCTTATTGCTTGTCAACATTTGAAAAACATCCATTGGAATTTAACTCATTGTCACACTCCTATAGAAACGGCAGACACGAAAAAAAGATTGCAGTGTTAATGTTTGTGATGTGCAATCTGTTGGATTGGCAAATGTAAAGCATATGTCTTTGTTATATGCAAAAAAAGAAGAAAAATCTCAGATTGCAAACGTATGCGAACTGCTTAATAACTTTAATAATAATAGAAATGTTATGTAAATTGTGTATAAAACTGCCCCACCCCACCCCCCCCGACCGGTCCGTGGAAAAATTTGCATCTAATAAAGTGGTCCTTGGTGTCAAAAAGGTTGGGGACCACTGCTTTAGAGAATCCACCCGTTCTCAATATGCTGGGCCTATTTAGACTCAACAAGTATACAAAGATGCTTGGACTAATGAACACACAAAAAATGGTGTAAACATTAATAAGAAATTATAAAATTATCTTATGATGACCTTTTGCCCCAATTAGAGAATCTGTTGCTGTCAGGTTAGGCTCTTATGTCCTTATATTATAGGATTGGTAACATAAAACAAGCCACCATATGGACTTATGTTCATAAAATATCCAACATGAGCAACAAAAGTAATTCATATGCATTTGTAAAGACAAACAGTCCTTTGTACAAATGTGGGAGAATTTCCAGGCTTGTGGAGACAGACTGAAGTTAATGGTTTTATAAACTTATAGATGTAAGCATTAAAAAAAGAAGACACTTTCAAATTTTAAAATAGTACCAAAAATGCATGCAAAGTTGAAATTAGAAAGAAAGAAACAGGATATGCTACAAACAAATGTAAAAAATCCAGAATAAAGGAGAAAATAGGATTGTTTACAAGAAAGGAAAAAATACATTTCTACTTACATATTCTTGAGCGAAATCTATGAGGTTTTGCAGGTCAATGTCATCTCGATATGCTTTGACATTATTGTTGATAAAGAAATTTAACTGATCCTTGATCCAATCTTTAAATACAAAAGCCAGGATCCCTGCTGTAAGTTCCAAGAAAAATATCAGCCCTAAAAACACAGAAAACTGGAAAGAGAGGCAGGTTTAAATTATTTAAATGTGATAAATGACAAAAACACATTCTTGAAGCAATATAGAACTAATATCTTGTAGCTTCAGCTTGAAAACATGTGTTAAAGTAACATGTTTTAAAAGGTTGCTGCAACTTTTCAAAAGCATAATACATAAGAAAGCAACACCATATTAAAGTTCTGTACCAGAATATTCACCCAACTATTCAGTAATCCGCCCATTTTATGAAGTTGGTTTTTCCCAAGTGTAGGGTCACTACATGATTCATTAAGTTTAAATTATATTCAATACTTTCATATAGCTGTACTAAATAAAAATGCATGTAGTTAAAGTGTTTACCTGTACACATATATAAAACAAGCTAAAAACACAAATCATATTTTGCAAAATAAATAATGTGCCTGTTCCTTGTATGCGTTACAGACTCTTGTAAATATTACTTAACATTTGAATTGCACATTTAGAAAGAATTATTACAGTACAACCCTTTTACATTTTGGCCTATACAAACATTGACCATAAAAATCTGGTATGCACCTAGATAATATACCTGGTCTGTTGAGCAATAATGTATAATAGAAATTTTCAAAGTAATTAAAATATTATTCATCTGTAAAATGTATGATGTACATTAGTTAATGTGTTTTAGTGACCACACTTCTTAGTAAAACATTTTCAGTCAAGTTATGATCACAAACAGTTCCCTGTTTTTGCTCACCAATAAATACAGCAAATAAAGCAGGGCATGAGTGAAGTGCATTTCAGTACTAGATGTTCTGAAAGTGTGAAATTGCTGTCAGGGAACTTGGTGGTGATTGAACCAAAATGGATAAAAGCCAGGTTACCAACAGACCACATAATGAAAAGAATCTAAAACCTTGCAAGAGTTTATGTCTAACTCATATTTCAATTGAAGAGTCAAGGAAAAATGTGAGATGCTAGTTGTTTTACCCTCAGCACTGTGCTAGACATGTACAGAAGTGCATGGACTTAATATGAACGGTCTCATGTTTACATCCTTGTGATGTGTAAAGGAAATTAAACTATAAGAACAAACTAAAACAAATGGAAATAGAGTGCATTTATGCCAGGGCCACAAAATTTTATTCTCAGTTGTTGGGCCCTAGAAAGAAACATACTGAATGGAAATATGTTACTCTGATAGCAACAAACCTCATTTTAAATACACTAAGGTCTAAATATCTAAATCATAAAATCTGTAGTGAGCTATTCAACTGAACTGGTCTTGTGGTGTGGAACAAAAATGATTTAACACAACATACAGAAATAGTTACATCCATCTGTACATAAATAAATCAATAGGAAAAACTCACAAATTTAAGCAGGAATGTGTTTTCTCGTAATGCTCCAATGCAGCCAGCAAAGCCCAAAATAAACATTACCCCTCCAACAACTATGAACAGCCACACAGGATCGAAACCACCAAGGTCTGTAATTGAGGAGATGTTTGACAAAACACCCTATAGGAGAAAAGGATGAAGATTAAATAAAACCAACGCATTAAAAGTGTTACAAAGAAATTACTAGCCATTTCTAATTAAAATGAGGTTTAACATATACAGTACGAGAACAAGAAATAAACAACAAACTATTTCATAATGAAACTGCAACTTAAAGCACAGTCTCTGAAAGTTTCTACCATCTGATGACATACTTTGTTAGAAATGGAGCTGGCAGACTGCAAATATAGCTATGGATTAGTATTTAACATTTGCCAAGGAAGGCTTTGAAGACAGATCTAAGTCCAGTAAGAAAGAAGAGATAGCCATTTCATTCATGTGTCTGGTTATGTAGTACCAGTGGAAAATATACTTTAATAGAAATGGATTTTAGGATGCAGCTAACACCTCTCATTCCCCTTATACATACAATTTATAGGACCCAATATACTGTCTACGATAGTTTTTGTGATCTATCTTTTCAGTTTACAATAAACACAAGTTCTAACAGTTTATTATATGAACAAATTACTGAAATTATACCAGCCAGATTTTTATTTGAACAAATAAACAGAAAAAAAAATTCCAAAGATTTTGGTTCCAAGCCAATCAATATGAGATGAGGCTCATTTCTATTTTAGGGCCATAACATGACAGACTAGAGCATACAGTCACTTACTTATACTTATTGAACTTATACTTGAAATACTTATTATTTCACAGGGAAAGAGGTGACATTTCAATAATAAATAATTTTTCACTTTATAATAATACAATTTATGTTTTCACTAAGCTGCATTATTTTATTCCCATTCCCCAAGAATGCAGATCATGATTTTGGGCTTTAAAGAAACATTGAACTTCCATTAAAAAAAGTTCTTACGGGATGAACATGATGCCTTATCTTAATTAGATGCTTATGCTTCAATAACTATTTGATCAAAAAAAATGCTCAAAGATGTTTCCGGATACATGGGACTTGAGGCAACCTTTGAAGACCAGGAATGTTAGGTTACAACTTTACTGACAAAGACTGGCCAAGTTAGTGATGTTTCACATGCAACAATGGCTAAGGTGATGTTGTCATGGAAGCCAAATGCAAATGTGTCAACAGTTAAGGGCAACTGTGGACAATGATACAGACTACTAGAGTGTGATGTCTGAGAACTGATCTGAGAGGCAAATCAAAGTAAAAAAGCACCATTAATATGTAGTGGTAGTGGTTTTAGCCAAGACTGCAAACTGTAATCTTCAAGTTTTTTTTAAGGATTGTACTTGAACATTGGTGTAATTCTCACCCTTTCACTAATTCTTCATTAATTCTGCTCACACACAAAATTCAGGTAATATTGGTATAGTCATATAGATTTTAACCTGTATTCCAATTTATGTAAGTTAGCTTATTAATTACTATTTATCAATTTGTTTCAACAAACCATCATTATGATTTAAAAATTACCAGTACTATTACCTACTAACTTACAGTATTCCATATACCTTAAATTCTCTTAGAAAATTTATGCTTAGCAACCTTTCATCTGTGCTCTTATGTTCAAGATGGAATACTAACATTAAAGTAACAATTAAGACGCCTTTCTATGATATCTATAAAAAAACAAGGTTCGATCATTTTTAATTCAGACATCACATATAATTTTGAATTGTATCATAAACGCAGTTTATAATTTTGCTCATGTCTTATGAATAATGTTTGGTAAAACTACTCAGACTATATAATCAGATATTATGTGTAAGAGTAACATCTGCACATTGTGTGATTTTTGAGCACTTTTGGAACCCTCCCCAATGGTGCTGCCCGCCGAAATGCAATTGAGGTGTCTGTTGAGGGTTGTTTTTCCATCACCGAGGTAACTGTGGGTTCGTGGTGCCTCTGAGGCAACTGCAGGTTTGTAACCTCCCCGCATAACATGCCTGTTGCCTGATGGCTGATGTGGGGAACATTCTAACCTGGTCACTGACTCGTCACTCACTGCTTGTTTGATGTGTCTATGGGTATTGAAGTGATAACTCCCATTTGAATAAATACCGTGACTGTTCCTCTTTTGACTGGGATAAAGTTGGTTTTCTTGAAGTCTTTGGAATGAGTGTTTTCTCTTGGGTGCTAGTGCGAGGTGTCACTAAGATGGAATGCAATTGACATGTGCTATAATACACGTGAAACCTTTTACAACATGATGTCTTAAGGACATTTAAACTAAATACTGTGACATGAATAAGCGTTAATGGCTAGTGAAAACACACTGCTCTTTGCTAGAAAAGGGAAGTGTGCAAATTTTAAATATTGGCCAATAACAAAATGCAGAAATTGAATAGGGTGCTAAAGCAACTTGGGTCAAAGGTAACCTTTTGATGTTTTATTTGTGTTGTCTGGTCAGTAGCTGAATGTTCTGGACCCAAAGGCAAAGAGAGGTACTGATATGTTAGCAAATCACTACTTGTTGGTGAGTTGAGTCAGACAACCAGTGCTTTCAGTAGGAAATAAATGGAAAAGCAAAAGGTGTTGCAAGAATGCACTAATGAATAGCTAGCACACAGTCTTGTTTTTCAATTCTCAACTCTGAGACAGTATTACTCACATCCCAAAGGAAGTCAGGAACATGGAGGCAGCTCATATTCTTAGTGGTGAAAGCGAATGCAAGGAGTTCACTGAATTTCGTACACTCAATCCAACTACATGCTGGAGGACACCAACAGTAATGAAAGAAGTCTATTTAGAAGAGGAGACTATGCCATGGAGTACAGGCAAGATCCAAAAAAAAAAAATGTTCAAATGACAACTCACGTTCAAGTAGCATAGAGTTTTCAAATACAGTAATCCCTCCTCCATCGCGGGGGTTGCGTTCCAGAGCCACCCGCGAAATAAGAAAATCCGCGAAGTAGAAACCATATGTTTATATGGTTATTTTTATATTGTCATGCTTGGGTCACAGATTTGCGCAGAAGCACAGGAGGTTGTAGAGAAACAGGAACGTTATTCAAACACTGCAAACAAACATTTGTCTCTTTTTCAAAAGTTTAAACTGTGCTCCATGACAAGACAGAGATGACAGTTCAGTCTCACAATTAAAAGAATGCAAACATATCTTCCTCTTCAAAGGAGCAAACAAATCAATAGGGCTGTTTGGCTTGTAAGTATGCGAAGCACCACGGCACAAAGCTGTTGAAGGCGGCAGCTCACACCCCCTCCGTCAGGAGCAGAGAGAGAGAGAGTTAGAGAGAGACAGATAAAAAAATCAATACGTGCCCTTTGAGCTTTTAAGTATGCGAAGCACCGTGCAGCATACTTAAAAGCTGCACACAGAAGGTAGCAACGTGAAGATAATCTTTCAGCATTTTTAGACGAGCGTCCGTATCGTCTAGGTGTGCGAACAGCCCCCCTGCTCACACCCCCTACGTCAGGATCACAGATAGTCAGCGCAAGAGAGAGAGAAAGAAAAGTAAGTTGGGTAGTGTGATAAAAAAGGTTTTCTCTGTAACAGGAGAAGGGATGAAATAAAGGAGTAAGGGGGGGGGGGGTTGGTCGCTTCAGTGCAAAACCAGCTACAAAGATTGGAATGTTTGGGATGATAGCGAAAGAATGTGCAAAAACTTGCTTCTCATAAAGAGTTTCAGAATGTTATGGGAATACAGTCAAGGCCATGTACTTGTTTTTCACTTCGAGGGGCTTCATTGCAAGCAACGCTTGTTATTGTGTGTCTTCTGATACTAGGCACCATCTCAGTGAGGGCCAAGTAGAAGAAAAACAATACTGCGTCCCGTGGAAGGGTGTGTGCTGAAACTGATCACTTCTGTATACACTGCTTACACGTAAGCCATTTTGGGTAAGGACACTCAATTAGTATATAAGGGAAGGTTCCGCCCTCAGTTTCTTCGGAAGCTCAACCGTGGGGAACGTGCACACCGCCCGGTATTGGACCAGGCTCACGAGTTGATCCTCTGACGAGACTGACACGCGGGCTCCCTCAGTCTACTGGTCTAGGATGATGGCTCTGGGTCTTTTGATATTACTGTAAGTCAATAGTATAATTCACATATCTGTATTACTGTAAGTCAATAGTATAATTCATATATCTGTATTACTGTAAGTCAATAGTATAAATCATATATCTTTATATATATTACTGTAAGTCAATAGTACAATTCCTATATCTGCATGTATACTGATATTATATTTGAATAAGTAAACAATTGAAGTATTGGACCTTTCCTCTCTGATTCTTGCCTGCTTATTTTCTGTTAAAACCTTTGAACCATTTTCCCAAACTAAAACAGGTAGCTTCTCAGCCATCTGCCAATAGCGTCCCTTGTATGAAATCAACTGGGCAAACCAACTGAGGAAGCATGTACCAGAAATTAAAAGACCCATTGTCCTCAGAAACCCGCGAAGCAGCGAAAAATCCGCGATATATATTTAAATATGCTTACATATAAAATCCGCGATGGAGTGAAGCCGCGAAAGGCGAAGCGCGATATAGCGAGGGATTACTGTAGTGACGTTTTCAAGTATGAATGCATGTGTGTGTGTGTGTGTGTGTCACATAGGCAGAGACAGATTTGATCTCAACCAAGTCGTTACTGGAATATACAGTGGGGCAAAAAAAGTATTTAGTCAGCCACCAATTGTGCAAGTTCTCCCACTTAAAAAGATGAGAGAGGCCTGTAATTATCATCATAAGTATACCTCAACTATGAGAGACAAAATGAGAAAAAAAATCCAGAAAATCACATTGTCTGATTTTTAAAGAATTTATTTGCAAATTATGGTGGAAAATAAGTATTTGGTCACCTACAAACAAGCAAGATTTCTGGCTCTCACAGACCTGTAACTTCTTGCTCCTCTGTCCTCCACTCGTTACCTGTATTAATGGCACCTGTTTGAACTCATTATCAATATAAAAGACACCTGTCCACAACCTCAAACAGTCACACTCCAAACTCCACTATGGCCAAGACCAAAGAGCTGTCAAAGGACACCAGAAACAAAATTGTAGACCTGCACCAGGCTGGGAAGACTGAATCTGCAATAGGTAAGCAGCTTGGTGTGAAGAAATCAACTGTGGGAGCAATTATTAGAAAATGGAAGACATACAAGACCACTGATAATCTCCCTCGATCTGGGGCTCCACGCAAGATCTCACCCCGTGGGGTCAAAATGATCACAAGAACGGTGAGCAAAAATCCCAGAACCACACGGGGGGACCTAGTGAATGACTTGCAGAGAGCTGGGACCAAAGTAACAAAGGCTACCATCAGTAACACACTACGCCGCCAGGGACTCAAATCCTGCAGTGCCAGACGTGTCCCCCTGCTTAAGCCAGTACATGTGCAGGCCCGTCTGAAGTTTGCTAGAGAGCATTTGGATGATCCAGAAGGGGACTGGGAGAATGCCATATGGTCAGATGAAAAAAAACTCTGCTCGTCGTGTTTGGACGAGAAAGAATGCTGAGTTGCATCCAAAGAACACCATACCTACTGTAAAGCATGGGGGTGGAAACATCATGCTTTGGGGCTGTTTTTCTGCAAAGGGACCAGGATGACTGATCCGTGTAAAGGAAAGAATGAATGGGGCCATGTATCGTCAGATTTTGAGTGAAAACCTCCTTCCATCAGCAAGGGCATTGAAGATGAAACGTGGCTGGGTCTTTCAGCAAGACAATGATCCCAAACATACCGCCCGGGTAACGAAGGAGTGGCTTTGTAAGAAGCATTTCAAGGTCCTGGAGTGGCCTAGCCAGTCTCCAGATCTCAACCCTACAGAAAATCTTTGGAGGGAGTTGGAAGTCCGTGTTGCCCAGCGACGGCCCCAAAACATCACTGCTCTAGAGGAGATCTGCATGGAGGAATGGGCCAAAATACCAGCAAAAGTGTGTGAAAACCTTGTGAAGACTTACAGAAAATGTTTGACCTCTGTCATTGCCAACAAAGGGTATATAACAAAGTATTGAGATAAACTTTTGTTATTGACCAAATACTTTTTTTCCACCATAATTTGCAAATAATTCTTCAAAAATCAGACAATGTGATTTTCTGGATTTTTTTTCTCATTTTGCCTCTCATAGTTGAGGTATACCTATGATGAAAATTACAAGCCTCTCTCATCTTTTTAAGTGGGAGAACTTGCACAATTGGTGGCTGACTAAATACTTTGTTGCCCCACTTTAAAATAAACACTTTCGCAAAAGGTATAACAAAACAAGTGTGCTTTTTATTCAAGAATTAAACTGAATAACAAAAAATTCAAGTTACAAAAAGATACCCAGAAGACATGATTCACCAGCGTTTGTGTGTCTGCTTATAGTCCTTCAATGTCATCTTTTACAGGCAGCAAAACTTTGCACCGGCTTTTACAGAGTGAAATGAAAGGCTTCTTCTTTTTGAGCGCATACACCATCAGCGTGACACTGCCAGATGTAAACAGTAGTGTGGTGAATTGCTCGCATACTAAAGTGACTATAGCTGCAGGTGGAAGTCCCATTTTACGATCGATAGATAGATAGATAGATAGATAGATAGATAGATAGATAGATAGATAGATAGATAGATAGATAGATAGATAGATAGATAGATAGATAGATAGATAGATACTTTATTAATCCCGATTGGAAATTCACATTCTTCAGCAGCAGCATACTGATACAATAAATAATATTAAATTAAAGAATGATAATTATACAGGTGAAAAAAAACAGACAATAACTATGTATAATGTTAAATATTAACGTTTACCCCCCCTGGTGGAATTAAAGAGTCGCATAGTTTGGGGGAGGAACGATCTCCTCAATCTATCTGTGGAGCAGGACAGTGACAGCAGTCAGCTGCTCTTCTGTCTCTTCTTCTTTATGATGCAAAGCAGAGTTGCGTTGTGGTGCAAAAGTCTATTAGCCAACGAAAGCGCTGTGAAGAAGCTGTCTGTTGTTATGGTCCTGCCTTTGTCCAGTCTGATATCAGTACGGGACATGGTATCTTTGATTGCCAGTACAACAAATAGTTCTGAGCAGGTATCAGCCACAGCACCCACTGTGGTCATTGCTGCTCTTGTGAAAAGAATGGAGATAAATGCCATCAACTCAGAGAAGGACAGACAACTTCGATGTACCAAATTAATGTCACTGAGAATAAAACTGAATAATAAAGAAACAAGCGCTAACTTTTACAGGTAGCCAAAATTTACGCCAGGTGTTGCAGACTCAGATCAAATGTATGTCTTATTATATCAATAATAATAACAATAGCAGCTCACTACTCAAAACATGGAGCGCCGGGTCTCGAACCCAGGACCTTTGGGTTATAAGGCAGCGGTTCTTACCTCTGCACCATTCAAGACACGTATAATCTCCCTGTCGACTGACATTTGAGCTTGAGATTTTAACTCATGGACAGCAATATATAGATAAAATACTTTTGTTTTGGTTATATTCTTGAATAAAAGCTCACGTTTATTTGATATTTGGACTAAAGTCTTCACACATTATACAGTTCACATCATTATCAGTATAACATGGAAAAAGATTCTGCTTTAGGTATGTGTTCAGCATTTTTTGCCTCGCATTTCCTTTCATCCTACACTTACCTAGATCTTTTTAGACATGGAACACACATGAAATGCATGTATTCCAAATAACTATATACTGTTTATTACCCTATACAACTCCAGGCACCCCACACGCAGATAAGAAGCCTTTGCTTGACCTGGGAGAACTTTTTGCCGGTGTTGAGCTCCATCAAGGCGGGGGATGGGACAGCATGCTGCTTGCTGCTTGTGTTTATTGTCACTTTTACAAAAGAAAAGACACCGATGGAGAGGTGCAAAGGGATTTAAGGTGGGCCGGAATTACAAGTTTTTTTGTAGGCTTCAGGGATTCTAGTGATAAGTAATGTTAATAGCCCAGCACACTACAGCATAGAACAACACACTAGCTATTACAGAGTTAAAGAACATATAAAGGATGTCAATATCCAGAAGAAAGGAATGCAGTCTCCCAAGAAAAAAAGTTTGCTCTGGCCTTTGTTATGTAGTTCCTCTGTATTACTAGACCAGTCCAACAAGTCACTAATGTGGTCCTCTGTAACTCAAACCATCTATTATCTGCAGCATGCACTCCTAGAATAGTCACCACACATAGAGGCTGTTTGATGTATCAAAAGTCAATAACCAACTTCTTAGTTTTGCTGATAATTGTCTTAGCACCCAAGCAGAAAGTTTTCCACCAGAGCTCTTTAATTCGTCTCATCTAACTTGTTAATACACCGCATTAGTGCAGAATCATTTGAGAATTTCAGTTATATTTACAGAAAAGGTGACAGGACTGTTCCGTGCTCCAGTGCTGTTCACATCCATACAAGAGCCGAGGCACTATGCGACATGTACACTTGTAGACACTGCTGCTATGCAAGCAGTGTACAGTCTATACTTGCATGCATACTTGCAATCATCCTTTATGTAAATCCTAATGATTCCATAAGGTGGCAGGCATGAGGCATCATCACTGTGAGAAAAAAATGTCCAGTTTAGTGGTTTTATATGTTGAGGAAAGAAAGATGTTGAAGATAAAAAATTCTTTGCATTCTGATGCTGCTGTAAAGGTTAAAAAAAAAAAAAAAAAAAAAAAAAAAAAAGGATGGCAACAGCAACACAGAAGATGGTATGCGAGAACTTTTAAACGTATCATGTCATTACAATGGAGAATATGCAATGCATGTATTGCCTATGCAAGAAATGGAAAATGAAAAGCACCACGTATACAGTGGTGTGAAAAACTATTTGCCCCCTTCCTGATTTCTTATTCTTTTGCATGTTTGTCACACAAAATGTTTCTGATCATCAAACACATTTAACCATTAGTCAAATATAACACAAGTAAACACAAAATGCAGTTTTTAAATGATGGTTTTTATTATTTAGGGAGAAAAAAAATCCAAACCTACATGGCCCTGTGTGAAAAAGTAATTGCCCCCCGAACCTAATAACTGGTTGGGCCACCCTTAGCAGCAATAACTGCAATCAAGCGTTTGCGATAACTTGCAATGAGTCTTTTACAGCGCTCTGGAGGAATTTTCGCCCACTCATCTTTGCAAAATTGTTGTAATTCAGCTTTATTTGAGGGTTTTCTAGCATGAACCGCCTTTTTAAGGTCATGCCATAGCATCTCAATTGGATTCAGGTCAGGACTTTGACTAGGCCACTCCAAAGTCTTCATTTTGTTTTTCTTCAGCCATTCAGAGGTGGATTTGCTGGTGTGTTTTGGGTCATTGTCCTGTTGCAGCACCCAAGATCGCTTCAGCGTGAGTTGACGAACAGATGGCCGGACAGTCTCCTTCAGGATTTTTTGGTAGACAGTAGAATTCATGGTTCCATCTATCACAGCAAGCCTTCCAGGTCCTGAAGCAGCAAAACAACCCCAGACCATCACACTACCACCACCATATTTTACTGTTGGTATGATGTTCTTTTTCTGAAATGCTGTGTTCCTTTTACGCCAGATGTAACGGGACATTTGCCTTCCAAAAAGTTCAACTTTTGACTCATCAGTCCACAAGGTATTTTCCCAAAAGTCTTGGCAATCATTGAGATGTTTCTTAGCAAAACTGAGACGAGCCCTAATGTTCTTTTTGCTTAACAGTGGTTTGCGTCTTGGAAATCTGCCATGCAGGCCGTTTTTGCCCAGTCTCTTTCTTATGGTGGAGTCGTGAACACTGACCTTAATTGAGGCAAGTGAGGCCTGCAGTTCTTTAGACGTTGTCCTGGGGTCTTTTGTGACCTCTCGGATGAGTCGTCTCTGCGCTCTTGGGGTAATTTTGGTCGGCCGGCCACTCCTGGGAAGGTTCACCACTGTTCCATGTTTTTGCCATTTGTGGATAATGGCTCTCACTGTGGTTCGCTGGAGTCCCAAAGCTTTAGAAATGGCTTTATAACCTTTACCAGACTGATAGATCTCAATTACTTCTGTTCTCATTTGTTCCTGAATTTCTTTGGATCTTGGCATGATGTCTAGCTTTTGAGGTGCTTTTGGTCTACTTCTCTGTGTCAGGCAGCTCCTATTTAAGTGATTTCTTGATTGAAACAGGTGTGGCAGTAATCAGGCCTGGGGGTGGCTACGGAAATTGAACTCAGGTGTGATACACCACAGTTAGGTTATTTTTTAACAAGGGGGCAATTACTTTTGTAGGTTTGGATTTTTTTTCTCCCTAAATAATAAACACCATCATTTAAAAACTGCATTTTGTGTTTACTTGTGTTATTTTTGACTAATGGTTAAATGTGTTTGATGATCAGAAACATTTTGTGTGACAAACATGCAAAAGAATAAGAAATCAGGAAGGGGGCAAATAGTTTTTCACACCACTGTATTTTCAAATATCAGTATTTAAATTTCATGATTTGCTTTACCGCAATGAGCCACTCATCAAACACTGAAGCACGCAAGAAGATGGTATGTGAGAACTTTTAAACGTATCATGTCATTACAATGGAGAATATGCAATGCTTGTATTGCCTATGCAAGAAATGGATAATGAAAAGCACCACGTATATTTTCAAATATCAGTATTTAAATTTCATGATTTGCTTTACCGCAATGAGCCATTCATCAAACATTGAAGCACGTACATTGATCCTGTTGGAGCTGCAACATGTCTTACCATCACATTACGTTGTAATGGCCAAGTCCCCACTTCTTTTCTCAGACATTTTCCTCTTTGCACGAACAGATTTATCTCAAATTTGCTACCACTTCGTCTTTCATGTTTCCACATCCACTTTCAAAATGCTGGTGACATGATGCCAGCTGTTCTGACAGGCATGTCTGTCTCTATGAAGATGTTCATAGTAAAACAATGATGCTGACATTGCATTCCACAATTTGAACACACATCACCCAAATTTTTATTGCTACTGCAACTTGCACAAGTGTCACATTAATTTCTGATGAGGTGCTTAGAGGATGCGTCAAAAGAGCACGGAGAATGTGTGGCAGCCAAGATGTGCGCATATTAAGTGTTCTGATCGTCAAGTATAAACCCTGCCTTAGAGACAAAGTCTTCTAGTCTTACAAACTGTGGTATGCCAGACATACAGTTTATTATCAAGGACATAGTTGGCTCTTCCACCTATATATCCCTGAGCTTACCCTTTAAGAGGGATGGTTTGATGATATTTAGGCACTGTAAAATCAAAAACATAATCCTCAGAGTGCTTTGTCCAGACAGGAAGAGCCTTTTGAAGCAGATAATTACACCTACCACTCCAATCTTTGTCCAATAGCCAGACTATAGTGGGTCCATGTGTTCTTTCACAAGAGGACTCATATAGGTGTATCTATTAAATACACCTTTATTTATATGTATTACAAATTTAATGCTTGTCCCCTTCAATATACTCCCCATTTGCACTAAACACATTGCTGCAGTCTTGTTTTCCACTGGTTGAAGGCATGGAGCAAATCAATTCTGTCAGCTGTTATTACACATTCGTTTTCTTCTTTACAGCATCAACTGACTGAAAACATGTCCCTTTAAGCACTGATTTAACTTTTGGGAAAAGATAAAAGTCGCACGGTGCTAAATCGGGTGAATATGGAGGATGCTCAAGTGTAGTAATGTGCTTGTCGGTCAAAAACTGCTTTACAGAAAGTGCTGTGTGAGCAGGCGCATTGTCCTGGTGAAGAATTAAACCATTTTCCCACAGTTGCGGCTGATTTTTTCTGACTTTCTCTCAGCTTTATCAAAACTTCCTTATAATAATGCTGGTTAACTGTTGTGCCTTCTGGAACCCATTCTTCCAAAATTACACCTTGATATCGAAAAACAAAATGAGCATGGCTTTGAATTTTGACTTGCTTTGACGAGCTTTTTTCATTCTTGGTGATGACAGTGTTTTCCAGTGCACTGACTGTCTTTTGGTTTGAGGATCATACTGGAAGATCCAGGTTTCGTCACAAGTGATTACTTTATGAAACAGGTTTGGATCAGCGTCAAGTTGCTGCAGAATGTCAACACAACATTCCGTGCGATGTTCTTTTTGCTCTGGTGTGAGAACCCTTGGGACCATCTTTGCACAACTTTTAAACTTAGCATTTTTTCGGCACTCTACAGAAAACACAACCAAACTAAATGGCGACTCACAATCAACTGAACGTCATAGAGTGTTGCTGCTTGTCATGCAGGTTCAGACATGTTCAAGGTCATCCACGCATGCAGTTACAACCAGTTCTGACTGCTTTGTTTACTAGGTGGAATCACAGTCTCGTTATTTAATAGACATACCTCATAGTCCAGAATCAGCCTCTTATAGGTCTTCCTGATGTGGGAAATAAGAGATACTGGTCCTTAGTCATTAGGTGAAAAGGCACCAGCTTTCTTTAGAACTGGAGAAATACAAGATGTTTTCCACAGCAGTGGTACTTTCTGGATTTAACAGGTAGCAGAGGATAATACAAGGTGGTTCGGAACAGGCCTTAAGTACTCAAGGCTTCTCCAGTGTATACTCCTCCTCCATTGTCTTCTCACTTGGTCATCAGCTATACACAGCTTGTACTGATGGTCAGAGATAGACTCACCAACAACTATGTCAGATGAAGTGGTAGGAGTAAGAAATATATAGGGAGTTGTTGAATTAGTACAGATGATGTTGGGTGGACTGGCAATTGGAAGAAGGCAGCAGTAGAAGGGAAAAAAATCACTTAAAAAATTGAGCCCTGGATTGCTTTAGAATATTAACTAGGGGGGCTCCGCCCCCTGCTCGCTTCGCTCGCCAACCCCTGGTCTTGGGTAACCCGAAATAGATTTGAAAGAGATTATTGTCTGTCCTGGTAATTGTCACATATGTATCATGTTCACCGTTACGACATCTGTAGGTCTATGTAATATATGTAAATGACAACAGCAGTTTAATTGTTATGTTATGTAAGTATAGAATGTCTGAGTTTGCGCAGATCTATGTATGAGATATATTGGAGTGTAAAGGTGTAGATGACGTACAAAGGATATCTTCATACACCACATTTGTAGTAAAGACGGCGTGTTGTCCTTGAATGAGTTTTCCTTGGTATGGAGTGATTATAATCTTGACGTTAACGTCACATGCATGCCGAACTCTTGAGAAGGCTACATAAAGTTGTCCATGTCTAAATACAGGCTCAGAGAGGTAAAGGCCGACTCTGTCCATGGTCTGTCCTTGGGATGTATTGATTAGGTATACGTTGTTTACTGTTAGTAATATGGATAATTGCACTCACTGTTAAAATTACCTATTTCCGTTAGTTGAACTCTTTCGTTTCTGAGCCCTGGCTCCTTCGCTTGCGGTGCATAGGCGCATGCGCCTTCCGTACTATCTCGTGTTTGACTATGCTGTGTTTTGTGGACATCTGGGGACTCCGTACCTTCTCTGGTTTGACTGTGGGGAGGGACACAGAAGCCTCTTCTGTTTGTGTTTTCTGTGAGTACTTATAGTGTTGTATTACTGTAATGTGATTCACATATGCTGTGGATTCCATATCTTTGGGGCTTCTGTACTATCTCGGGTTTTTGCCTGCGGTGTTTTAGAAGCGCGTTGTAGGCGCCTGCACCTTCCGCACTATGTCGGGTTTGACTATGCTGTGTAGTGTGGACATGTAGGGTTTTGTACTCTCTTGAGAAGGCCACATACAGTCGGTTAAGACTGTGTTGTGGTAATCCGGCCGAGTTAATGGTGTTTCTCGTTTTGGAGCCATGACCGTGACTCCATTAGTTATACGTTGTTTACTGTTAGTAATATGGATAATCGCACGTACTGTTAAAATTACTTATTTTTGTTAGTTGAGCTCTTTCGTTTCTGAGCCGTGGCTCCTTCGCTTGCGGTGTATAGGCACATGCGGCCTCCGTACTATCTCGGGTGTGACTATGCTGTGTTTTGTGGACGTTTGGGGACTCCGTGCTTTCTCTGGTTTGACAGTGGGGCGGGACGCCGAAGCCTCTTCTGTGTGTGTTTTCTGTGAGTACTTATAGTATTGTATTACTGTAATGTGATTCACATATGCTGTGGAGTCCGGATCTTTGGGGCTTCTGTACTATCTCGGGTTTTTGCCTGCGGTGCTTTTGAAACGCGTTGTAGGTGCCTGCGCCTTTCGTACTTTCCCGCGCACTTCCGTACTATCTTTGTGGACCTGTGGGGCCTCCGTAGCCTCTTCCGTTTGACTCTGGGGTGCAGCGCAGAATCCTCTTTTTTGTGTGGCTGTGTCGTTAGTCGTTAGCTTTGGGCGCATTGTTGCTTCATTTACGTTAGTTGAGCTCTTTCGTTTTTGGGCCGTGACTCCTTCGTTCGCGGTGGATCAGACTTCGCTTGCGGTTTATGAGACGCGCGCTGTAGGCGCCTGCGCACTATGTCTCATGGTCCCATCGCCATGTACCTGCGTCCATGCCTTCCATTCTCGGTTAGTAATATGGATTATGGCAGACCATTCCACACGTCTCAAGTTATTCTGAGGGAGTTTGTTTATATTTTAGGTTTGTAAGCTTTTTCTCTAGCACTTTTCAGGTGTCATTTTCAGGTGTGAGAACTTCCCAATGGCACCACAAGTGTATACTTAAAGGCATTTTTAACATTTGAAAAAAAGCAGGTACAGCTTGCTGTTTCCACGATATAACATGCTACATACTGATAGAAATTTGTAATTGTTCCTTCCTAAGTCACATAATTGAAATCACCAAATATAACTGCAGGACTGAACTGAATTAACATTAAAGTATTGGTTACAAAATAAATCTTTTACGTTACCAAGTCCCCATTTGCATTGGGAGGAATATAAACACTTATCACTATAATGAAACTTATCTCCATTAGGCAGACAGCATGGACACACCCTTATAGCCAATATTTCAAGGTCTGGATTACAAATTTTAGTTTTAAATGTAGTATGTTGTTTTTCGCACCATTCCTCATTCACATAAATAACTAGTCTTCCTCCTGTCTTTTTTCCTTATACTACAGGGGGCTCTGTTTGCTTGAATCAAATGAAATCAATATTAAAAAAAGAGTGTCAGGTTTACAGTACACCCCCAAATTTCACAGGGATTATGTTCCTAGAGCACCCGCAAATTGTGAAAAAACGAGAATTTTGGATGTGGTTAAAAAAAAATGCCAATTTTTATAGGTTAAACCCTAAATATGGCCCAAAACACTTTATTAAGCTGAGTTTGAAATTAAATTACATTAACTAAAAAAAGAACGTAAAGGTAAACCTGTATACTTCACAGTACTGTACTGCTATGTCTCCCGCAGTGCTAGAATGTAAAATACCGATGTTACCGCTATATGTACTGTAATTCATGCAAGTGCGTTCTCATTGCCAGAAGCCTTAGAAGGTGCAGGGCATTTCGACGGCATCTTGGGGCTTTAAGCCATAAACTGCCACATACTTGGGGGTTAATGCATCTCTGGACGCATGCAAAGAGCATCACAATTACTGCAACACTGATAATTTTACACACTGCTAATGAACTGTAAAAATTATTTAAAAAAATACTGGAACAATATGTACAAGGTGTAACTGACGCCATGGATGAAATCACCAATCCAACTGCGCTTGAACTGGCTGCACTCAAGCAAACAGAGGTAAGCGCTGATGCTGGCAGGCTAGTCTAGTGCAGCAGCTCAATCTCAGGAACAGTGAGGCTGCAGTGCTGCAGGATGTCAGGCTTGGGTCACAGAATTGCACAGAAACACAGGAGATTGTAGAGACAGGAACTTTATTCAAACACTTCAAACAAACATGTCTCTTTCAGAAGTAAAATGAGCTCAGTATGCAGTTAGTTCTCATTTAAAAGAATAGGCAAACATCATAGGGGAGCAAAACGGGAGCGGGAACCCCCACAGGAGCAGAAAATGTCTGGGGGAGGAGAGAGAAACAAAGCAATCGGCCAAAAAGGACAGGTGCTGTTCATGTTTTTAAGTAAGCGTAGCGTCGCGCGAGAAGCATATCACGCGACAAAGCAGCCGCAAATAAGCCCAGCAAGTAAGGGAGAGGGTTTTGTGAGGAGTGTCTGTGTCTTCTAGGGGTGTGTTCATTCCCCTTGCTCACAAGGGGCTGGCAGTGGTCATGAGCTGGCTGCTCAATGAATGTATGGCACTGACTGATCAGCTCCTGCGTGCTCGCAAATGGCACTGGGACACAACTATAGCCGGTTGTGGAAGTTTAAGGGTTCAGAGGAACAAAACAGAAAACATAAGAACACTCAGCTGGAGATGCATCACAGTCAATCAGCAGCAAGGAGAAAAGAACAACGCTGTAGCGGTCCGGTGCCGCTAAGATTCACACTGTCAAGGAGACAGTGATTTATTTTTATGGTGGAGATTCCAGGGACGCACCCAGCCTTGGCCCGACCCGCAGGCTCTCACAAACAGAGACAAAAACAAAGCAAACTGGTAATCAAACAGCAAATAAAGAATGTAATGAAAACAGATGAAAACAACAATACCACCCCTGTTCCCCTTACAGCAATTACACATTAAATACAACAAAGCACAAAAAAAACACACACAGTAAATTATGAAAAACGTTCATGAAAAACGGCAACAGATAAAATGTAATGATGAAAATAGATAGTCCAGATCTCCGCACATTTAATGGTAATGTAAAGAAAGTTCTACCACTAGTTCCTGAAATGGTGAATCATTTCTTTGCAGGATGGCCATGAATCCACTTACAGTCCTCATGTACACAGGCAGACGGCAGACAATTCAGATGCCAATCATGAAACGATCCAGGACAAAACGAATAAGTACAGGTAACCCAACAGAAGGCAGACAGACAGGATCTTGAAACACAAATTACAAAAACTTTTTTTTTTTTGCTTTTGGTCACCGGCCCCCTTTTTAAAAGCCGTGCTGACATCCTTTGACCCCAACAGCCCCAGCAGAAGACTAATCAGAGCCACTGCAGGGACTGCTGGGAGTTGCCACTTCAAATTCTATTGGCTACTTTCACCATCCCAAGCTGCGTTTTCCTCTACAGTTGCTTCCTGTTCTCTCTACAGTACAGTATTGCCACAAAAAAAAGCCATAAAAATTGCAGAGGATATTTGCAGTTTCCGCTAATATTAGATAGGTTCTAAGGAAAAATCCGCAAATGACTGAGGCTGCGAACTCTGAACTGCAACTTCGTGCAGGTCTACTGTATAAGGTTTAAGACAGCTCTCCATTATACACAAAATGATTTACTTGCTATGAGAGTTGACATTTTTTTTCCATCTTATCCTCTGGAAAAGTTTTGGATCATTATGTTGAGGAAATTACTTTCATATTAAAATCTCCTACACAACGCCAGCACTGTATCAAACCGTTACTTAAAGTCTGTAAATGTAAAATGAGTGCAAATGATAAAATCAGTTGTGATATTTTATTCGAAAAAGGCAGCATTTAGATAGAGACATAATGTATAAAGTACACCTATAAAATGGACCTTTGCTATACAATGGTTAAGAACTATTAATAGAAAATATAAAACCGAACCAGTGACAAAATGCAGTCAAGTACTTCTATATGGTTAAACAGAGATTGTCAGTTCTGGTAACGCATTGACAGACCTGATATTTTAAGAAATAATTCATATCAAAGAAGCAAATTTTCTTTCCAAAATAATGCTGGAAATTGGGTTACATCAAAAGAAATAATCTTACATGAAAACAAAGATTATGTACTTTTTAACCTAGAGGAAATAAACTCGGAGTAATTCAATTACTACTGAAATTAATATTCTGAGATTTATGTGTTGGAATAAATTGAATTTAAAGGATTAGTCATAAAGAGCCAGCTTTGCTGACAGGAAAAATGAAATTTTATACATTTCACTTTCAAAACCCAACTCATTAATAAATAAAAGCATCAAAACAGTATCATAGAAACAAATAGATCACTTAAGATCACTCAAGAGTTAGATGCTAGAGAAATACAAGGGGAATTAGCTATAATAAAGCTTTCTTCAAATCTAACATATTTTACTTTTTCCAAGTAAAACATCTCCATTATTCCCTGTCATGGCAGGTAAACTAAGCATTATGCCTCCTTAACAATCTTAAAAGGCAGATTAATAATTATTAATAATATTAATAATAATTATATTATTTTCATGAATACTTACCATTAAAAAATAATTCAAAGCATTAATTACAATCCACTACTATTTTAACTCTCACTATGCACTTGATCAGCAAGAATAAAAAGAAATATAAAAACAATAACCTTGATTTCTACTGAATAGTGTCTAGCATACATATAAACAAAGATTATTGCAAAACCACTGAATCACTTATGTGTGGAGTCATTTTACCTTTTCCGCCCATGCCCATAAACCAATTGCTAGAAAGGCTGCTCCAAGTAACTGAAATTAAAAAAAAGAGAAAAATAAAATTAGTTGACTACTATCATGATTAATTACATAATTGGTAATACAAGAACTGTCAGGAATCACTATATGCAACAAATAAGATAAAGAGAAAAAAAGATCACAGATTAATTAAAATACTAAATTAATAGAAAGACTATTGAAATCTGATAAATGTATCCAAATAAATGAAAAATAAGCCTAACAGTCACCAATTAATCTATCATCGAACCTGCTTGATCAACTAGGTAGTAACTAACTTCTGTGAAGGCTTCAGTCCCTCAGAGGGTACAGTTGTACAAAGCAAATTTACAGTTGTTAACTAACCTGATATGCACATCTTTGTAATGGGGTAGAAAATAAACATTGAATCACAGGGATAATGTGGAAAGTAGGCCTTGGTAAAAAAAAATATCAATTTTCTGATTAATCGTTATTTTTCGTTTAAACAATTCAAAATAGATTCCTAAAGTCTCAAGAACGATCTTGTGAATCTCTATCCTGCTCAATTATTGTAAGTAAATTTTTGCATATCTGTTTTTGGCATCCAATCCAAAAGATGTTGCTAATACACCTGTTAAAGCTTTCTACACAAAATGCATTACCTTACATAGAATGAGAAGAGTCCAGCTGCAGGTAGGACTACATAAAATGGTGCCCCCTCCTCCACTGAAATCGGCAGCTTAGACACTTAAAGCAGATGTGTGGGCTTGAAATGGTGCATCAGCAAAGAACAACAACTGGATAAAAGCAAAGCCATATGCAAGCTGTGCAGCTCAGAAGTTAAGTATTATTGTAACATAACAAATTTGAGAAATCATTTATCCTGACGTCACCCATAAACCTTAGTATCAGATGACATCCAAACAAACAGAGCCTAAATAATCTATACTAGAGATGGCGGGTAGCTCCAAATTTCTACTTAAATTCGCCTCATGCCCAAAAAATAATAATCTACAGCAGTTTTCAGCTGTAAAGATATGAGACCCTGCACTTTTGTTGAAAACAAGGTCTTTTGATGAATGATACAGGTTTTTGAAATGTGGTATGCCATACCAACCAGAATGCAAACAAGTGAAGTTACTGAACCTAGGCTTTATGAAGATCTTGAGCAAAGCATCGCCATGTCTCTCAGGTCAGCAGAGAGAATAGTCCTAACTTCCGACACCTGAACATCCAGGGCAGCAGATCACATGTCACTAGTGCTGGGTGGTATACCGGTTCATACCAAAAAAACATTTTTACTTTTGTTATGATATGGATTTTCCTCATACCGGAACACCGGTTTAAATAGCTTAAACAACATTCGGAATGTGGCGCAGCAGGAAACTGTTTAAGGGGGGACCTTTTTCACTGGTGCACCACTAAATACGCAAGCAACAGAGTACATGCGTTAGTGGAGGTACTGAGCGGTGAAAATGGACAGAGAACATTCTGAAACTGAAGCTGTAGCAGACAATAAAGTTGAACATGATGACACAGAAGAACTTTTCATGACAAAAGGTGCCGTGTATGTTGTCTGGAGATACTTTGGTTTTAAAAGGTCGGATGTGGACCATTATGTTCAAATGTATGAATACTGTTTCTATACTACTGGATAATAAAACAAGTACAACTTGGCTTGCAGTATTTTATTTTTTTTCGATACTGTGTAATGTACCTGGTTACTATGTAATAGTGTGACGATGCTGGTCCCCTACAGATTCCCTTTTCCCACATGGGAGTCTGTTGAACCAACACCGTCGATAGTTATGACCGAGAACAGTCAAAGTTAAACCAAAAGTGTCCGTTGTGCAGTGTTCAGAAAAATACAGTACCCAAATAAATAGCAAATCCATAAAGCCAGTGAAACGTGGGGATAAAATCCATAATAAATAAATCTGTTAAAATGCAGTCTCTCTCCTCGCCTTATCGCAGCACACCACCTTCTGTCTCTGTGGCTCACCCTTCACTGGCAGAGCCTTTGCAGCACGAACTGCTTTCTGCCAAACCCTGTTTTGGCTGCTGCCACACTGCGCAGCCAGACCATCCGAGGTCGGCACACCTCCCAGTCTTCCTTCGTGCTCACTCAGTCGCTCCTCAGATCCATTGGGAGGTCTTACATTTCGCTCGCCCCACTCTACACAGTTAGTCATTAGGGCGAACCAGCCACTAGATCGCCTAAGCCTGTGCTCCCTCACGGAGCCCCAGCTCGTGCTGCCTTCTCCTTCCTGATGTCTGGATTGTCTTCCTTGACTGCCTTTCCCTTCTTTAACCTCCTTGTGTTCTCACTTTTCTTTTTTCCTTCCCCCTATCCTGCCGGCCCATAAATATACATCTCTGTGGGCGCAGCACCTTATTCACACGCTGCAGGAAGCCGACGAAGCTATTGAGAACAATCAGGTGCGACTCACCCCAATCACCTCATCAACTCTCCTCAGTTGGGCAATCGCGCCCACAGAAACAGACACGGCGAGCTGCATGCACTTAAAAACTGGCTGTACTTTTTTTTTGAAGCCACAGACCCGCTTTACCACAAATAGCATTATAAATGCAAGTTTCAGTTTTATTATTTATGTATATAGCTTAGCTTCAAGCAAGGTCCATATACAATTTGCCTTAATGATGGTTCAGTTGGTAAAGATGTCATAACCAAGTTGCAATTGTTTTATTTTATTTTGGTGAATACTGTGTAATGTACTCGGGCTTGAAGTTTTGAAGTAATAGTATTATTACTGGAAGTTGCACTATTATTTATTTTATTGTTATTATTTATTAGTTTAAATACTATGCAGTTTAATGATGGTAAAGTTGTTTAAAAAGTCACTTTAACATGTCAGTGGACAGAGATTTTTAACATTAACAGAAAGTGTACAGTAGTTGGTTTACAAAAAATATTTACCAATTGTTCCTTTTCTAAGACATGTTCAGTGCAATACAACTTTTGACAAGCACCTCTGGATATTTTACTAAGTCTAAATGCCTCTTTGGATGGTTGACAATTTGTTGTCATAATTTTTAAGTTGTTTGCTAAATTTGTTCAATAAAAAGGTTCTATATTTTGACAGCAACTGTCATGGGATTAATAAAGTATCTATCTATCTATCTATCTATGCAATGTGATTCCTTCTCTTCATTAGTGCCCCCCTCCTTGAAAACTATCACTTTATGGGGCCATGCAAACTTGTATTAATACTTGTGTGCACATTAAAATGTTTTTTTGTACAATGTACAATTCTCATGACAATGGAATAGGTTATTCTTAGCCAGTCTACTGTAGTAATTGCAGTGGAAAATGTGGTTAACTCATGCATGGGAAAAAAATACCGTCGAATACTGTGAAACCCGTACAATTTTTAAAAATACTGTGATAAAGAATTTTGGTCATACCGCCCAGCACTACATGTCACTACATTAGAAATGACGGGGCAACCGTAGAGTATGTGCTGCAAACAAGCGTGCTACATGCCGGTCACATTCCAAGCAACCTTGTTCCCTACACAGTATGCAAATCAGCTGAAATGGCTGGCTGGCTATTGTTCCAAAAACCTTTCAAGCACTTCCAATTTGCTGATCCATCAAATGATCACATTAATCAAAAGATTGCATGTTGGCAAGTCCAATAAACGTTGCTTCTCTTTAAGCACATGGCTAACTGTACTGCTATGGTGGAAAATGTTTGCAACATGCTTCACTCAGCCAAGCAAGAGGGCAATTGTTGGAATTTTCAGAGCAGCCCCTGATACAAAAGTGAGCATAAGCACAAAGCAGCAAATGTGAATATCTGCATACGGTGTACTGCATAGATCATATTAGTGGAGTTGTTAGTCATGATGGCCAGTTCTTTTTCTTTCTGTTAAAGTCATCCAACACAGCTGTCAACATGCATTGTCACTAGATCCTCATTTTAAAACACTTCCTTTTAGTCTGACGAGGGACTGTGAGGACACATTTTCGAGACTGATTAACGTGACTGCTATACATGAGCAACTGAAGATACTGTATATGTAACTTGTAGAATTATAGAAAGACATGAGTCTTCCCACTGTATCTTTAATTTCAACTAATTTAAGATTATTGTAAATGCCCCAATGTGGAATAAATTTGACTAACAGTTTAGTTGAAGGGTGTCTACATGGAGATTCATAACATATGAATAGTTTATTGAAAAACATTGATTATTTAACAATAGGATACCTGAAAGTTATGATTTTCTTCGTTGTCCCTGACCTCTTTACATTTTCTTGATGTACAAGATGGTCGTAGCTCCTCATCACTGCTCTAACAGCCTGCTTTTGTTTTGCAAATGTGTGGATTAGCAGAATGCAGCCTGCTACACTCCCACCCCCCATTCAGTTAGATGAAAGCATCGTCCTGCTGCAATCCTCACAGTTCAAGTCTGTGTTGAAGTGTTTATCTGGCGTTGCGTTTGTAAGGAATTATACAGGTAATGAAATACCATGATTTGAAATGCATACATTTCATGTGTGTTCTGTATCTACAACAATCTGTGTAAACATAGAATGACAAAGTCAATGTTGTTTGAATGATTTTTTTTATTCAATTTTATTCGCTCCCAGATAAAGTGACTTCAGCTCTGAGAATTTTATGTCTGACTTCAGCTGCTTTGCTGGGGGATGAGTGAGCAGGCTGCCTGCTGCTAGTGCTGTTCAGTTTTGACATTGTTCGCCAATTCTTTACTGTGATTCTTCTCAAAAAACAATTTCATGTTAAAAGCCTTCATCAGGTTTCACCAATTATTACAAAGTACTAAAGTACATAATGATATAATTTTAATATTTTGTAAGGAACTAACCCATACTTCTTCTGTCAGAAGCAGGTGTAAATATGTAAATAACTTTGCTATTGTATACAGTTTTTGCAGAATGACTCCTGACACCACAAAACCTATTAATAAATTCCTCTAGATTTAATAAAGACTTCAATTTTGTTATAAAAAAATAAATAAATAAATCTTTTATATTACTAAAGTTACACAAACATGTTAAAGTACATGGTTGACTTTACCAAGTTTACGGTTTTATTTATACATCCTTTTCTGTAAACGCTTCACACACAAAAACAACCTATTTGTAAATCTGCTTTTTCCTTTCCAGAAAATTGCAACTGTCCAAAGAAACTTAAAGCCAGCAGACAGCAAGGGTCTGCTGTACTAGTGCATATTAGTAAGCAATTCTTGGTGAAGATGTGTTTAATATGGCATTTGTATCATGTCTGTTACTAACCACTAATAAATCAAAAATAAAGCTCTTTAAACAAGACAAGAATAACAAAAGTACAACTGTGACTGTTGATATAAAATAATATTCACAATATTTGTATTATGCTTTCTTTCCATTTTATATTGAGGCCAGATAGTCGACACTGCCAGAGTCCCTTACTCTGTCTTTGTAGTATTAGTATGGTATTTTTTTTTTTTTTTCCTCCCCATATTTTACAAATACACCTGTGAGTTACACTACAGACTTTGAATGAGTGTAAGAATGTCAGTAAGTGCCTTCTGTGATGACAGACTGGTGTTTCAAACTAGGTGATGCTTCTGTTTTAACAAGCACGGCTGGTAGAAAACACTACAACAAATTAAACAAACATCGAATACTGTACACAGCTTTACTCACAACCATGCTATTACATGTTTATGTCTTTTAATACTTTACATTTTAAATATATAGGGTTAATGAGTAGGGTGAAAACATGGAAGGAAATATTGATTTGGGAAACACCAATCTGAATTTTAAATACAGTATAACATTGTCAATAACCAAAAGAAATAATACAATAACTTGTTACTGTGCATCAGTGGTACACAGTCTTGTGTATATTATTTTTATTGACTATACACTATAAGAACATTTTAAAATAAATACTTCGCTCCAGAATAAAAACAGATTCTAAATTTGGTGTATTAGTAAATGTTTAGTCCATCAAACAATGTTAGCTCTGCTAAACACTGCCCTGCCAACATGGCAGGACTCTTGCCTATTTAAAGTTTGAGAAAGGTCAAGACTGTTTCAGCCCCAAGGTCTCAAATAAATCACTTTCTCAAATAAAACTGCATCAATCAAGCCCTGTGGAAGACTTCAAGTTTGAGTTCAAGGTCACTGTCACATATACGGAGTACAATAAAATTCTTACCTGCATTTCTAACCAACATGCAATACAGTGCCACACTCTGAAGCCAAGATAACCTAAAGGTTTTGTTCTGTGTGGTTAAAAGTTCTATATTTTTAAAGTTGAGGTGTTTTCTTCACAAACATGTTAAAGTAAACGTGCATTTGCCACACACAATTACATTCTAAAGTTAAGTGCTTTCTATAAAATTAAAAATATATATCTTGTCCACACTGGCACTTTACAATGGAAGGTATGGGGCACAGTGGAAAAACTTAAACTTATCAAATACAGGGTGGGGCATAAAGATCTCCCACATTTCGAGGGAGAACTGTGCAGGCTGTAGTGGGGGTGGAAAGGTGGGGTAGGTCTCATTCGTTAGGTTAGGCTCTACCGTTTTCAGTACCCATCATGAGTTGGACTGGTGAACATCAGGGCTTTGTTGTTCAAGCGTATTATGAGAACAACCGTTCTGTGATAGCGATGCAAACAGCATTCCATACATGCTTCGGGCTCAGTTGAAAAATGATTTTGTTATGGATTTCTAGCCTTCAGGCAAATGGGTCCACATCAAAAATAAAATCACCTGGCAGACCCAAGGACTGTTAGAATGCCAGAAAATGTGGAAGCAGGAAGAGCAGTAAGAGCATCTATTCAGCAATCGCCAAGGCATTCTGCTCGTAAGCATGCCATGGGCACTGGGGATATCAAATCAGAGTTTGAGGAGGATTCTGCATGCCAATTTAAAACTGCATCCTTAGAAAATTATGTTGGCTCAAGAATTAAGTGAGAGAGTTTATGCCAACTGCAGAGACCTAAGTGCGGAAATTCTTGAACAGGTTCCCGCTGAAGCTGTTCTTCTGAGTAACGATGAGGCTTACTTCCATATCAGTGGAGCCATAAACAAACAGAATTTTCGCTACTGGGCAGAACATAACTCCATGAACGACCTCTCCATTCTCCTCGCGTAACTATTTGGTGTGCAGTTGCCAACTTTAGTGTGATCGACCCATACTTTTTTGAGGCAACGGTAACTGTGACATCTGACCAGTACGTTGAAATGTTGGAGACCTTTCTGCGTCCCAAGCTGGACAATGTGGATACAGAACATGTGTGGTTTCAACAGAACAGGGCCACAGCTCACACAGCACAACATTCGCGTGGAGTGTTGAAGGAAATGTTCCCTGGGCATTTGAACTCTTTAAGGGGGGACGTGGGGTGGCCAGCACAGTCACCTGATTTAAGCCCATGTGACTTTTTCTTTTGGGGATGCCTAAAGGAAAAGGTTTTCAAACATCGTCCTTGATCTCTTGAGGATTTGAAGGAAAGGATCAGACAGGAAATCGACACCATTCCACCTGAGATGACCCAGAGAGTGATGGAGAACTTCTGGGAATGTCTTCAGAATGTATTACCAACAAATGGCTGCCATTTGTCTGATACGATTTTTAAAACCCATTAAAACAAAAAACTGGTTTATGTACTTTTCAGAAATAATTTTTTTAGATAGCTTTGTTCATTTTTTTTATACCCCTTCAAAATGTGGGAGAACTTTATGCCCCACCCTGTACATCCATTTTTCAAGCCAAAACAGTTGTTAAGTGTTCCTTTTTTTATTCATCTGCCACTCATTAGGTTAAAACATTGAAACACTGTAGAGTAGTGCACCCTGCAGAAGCTTGTACTTACAGTGGTGTGAAAAACTATTTGCCCCCTTCCTGATTTCTTATTCTTTTGCATGTTTGTCACACAAAATGTTTCTGATCATCAAACACATTTAACCATTAGTCAAATATAACACAAGTAAACACAAAATGCAGTTTTTAAATGATGGTTTGTATTATTTAGGGAGAAAAAAAATCCAAACCTACATGGCCCTGTGTGAAAAAGTAATTGCCCCCTTGTTAAAAAATAACCTAACTGTGGTGTCACACCTGAGTTCAATTTCCGTAGCCACCCCCAGGCCTGATTACTGCCACACCTGTTTCAATCAAGAAATCACTTAAATAGGAGCTGCCTGACACAGAGAAGTAGGCCAAAAGCACCTCAAAAGCTAGACATCATGCCAAGATCCAAAGAAATTCAGGAACAAATGAGAACAGAAGTAATTGAGATCTATCAGTCTGGTAAAGGTTATAAAGCCATTTCTAAAGCTTTGGGACTCCAGCGAACCACAGTGAGAGCCACTATCCACAAATGGCAAAAACATGGAACAGTGGTGAACCTTCCCAGGAGTGGCCGGCCGACCAAAATTACCCCAAGAGCGCAGAGACGACTCATCCGAGAGGTCACAAAAGGACCCCAGGACAACGTCTAAAGAACTGCAGGCCTCACTTGCCTCAATTAAGGTCAGTGTTCACCACTCCACCATAAGAAAGAGACTGGGCAAAAACGGCCTGCATGGCAGATTTCCAAGACGCAAACCACTGTTAAGCAAAAAGAACATTAGGGCTCATCTCAATTTTGCTAAGAAACATCTCAATGATTGCCAAGACTTTTGGGAAAATACCTTGTGGACTGATGAGACAAAAGTTGAACTTTTTGGAAGGCAAATGTCCCGTTACATCTGGCGTAAAAGGAATACAGCATTTCAGAAAAAGAACATCATACCAACAGTAAAATATGGTGGTGGTAGTGTGATGGTCTGGGGTTGTTTTGCTGCTTCAGGACCTGGAAGGCTTGCTGTGATAGATGGAACCATGAATTCTACTGTCTACCAAAAAATCCTGAAGGAGAATGTCCGGCCATCTGTTCGTCAACTCAAGCTGAAGCGATCTTGGGTGCTGCAACAGGACAATGACCCAAAACACACCAGCAAATCCACCTCTGAATGGCTGAAGAAAAACAAAAATGAAGACTTTGGAGTGGCCTAGTCAAAGTCCTGACCTGAATCCAATTGAGATGCTATGGCATGACCTTTAAAAAGGCGGTTCATGCTAGAAAACCCTCAAATAAAGCTGAATTACAACAATTTTGCAAAGATGAGTGGGCCAAAATTCCTCCAGAGCGCTGTAATAGACTCATTGCAAGTTATCGCAAACGCTTGATTGCAGTTATTGCTGCTAAGGGTGGCCCAACCAGTTATTAGGTTCAGGGGGCAATTACTTTTTCACACAGGGCCATGTAGGTTTGGATTTTTTTTTCTCCCTAAATAATAAAAACCACCATTTACAAACTGCATTTTGTGTTTACTTGTGTTATATTTGACTAATGGTTAAATGTGTTTGATGATCAGAAACATTTTGTGTGACAAACATGCAAAAGAATAAGAAATCAGGAAGGGGGCAAATAGTTTTTCACACCACTGTAATATGCTGCATGTAGAAACTGCTCCTGAGGCAGCAAGGTAGTCTTAACCGTTCACTGCTCTTACTCCTTGAAATCTATGCAGGTATGTGACATGATGTTCACGTCCATAACAGTACAAATTAAAAAAAATGCGAGCAACTAAACTTGTGTAGAAATGTATGAAAGCCAAAACAGCTTCCCTATTGAGGTTTCAGTGAAACATTACGCATACATTGATTTAATTGTGTACTCAGGATTTCCTTTACACCAAAAGCAACCTCACGGCTACATTATCTGCAGAGTGCAATCATTCAATATTTCCTTGAAACTATAATGTATTGGCAAAGTGTCATAATGATATGCTGCCCATCATGTTCAGATACTACCAATAACTGTAGCTTGAGACTTCAGAGATTTAAATTTTCATTATGTATTTCTTTGAAATAATTTATGTTTAAGAAATTTCAAATAGAAATGGCAATAGACCTTGCCACAACCAACAGCACATCAATCTATGCAACCTTTTCATCACTTCAGTTCAACTCCGTTATACAATATAAAAGCCATGTCAGGCACACAAGTCTATTTGGATTCCGTGTTTAACTACATGTCATGATATTGTAAAATGGTATTAAAAAACATTTATATATAATACAGGGTCCATAAGAGGGCTGCAATGTCTGATGAACAAAGGCAACAAGAAGCACAAAGAAAGAGGGACATAAGAGCTAGAATAGGGATACTCAACTCCGGTTTTGGAGGTCCACAGTGGATGCAGGTTTTTATTTTAATTTAATTTTTAATTAGAACTTGTTTATTACTAAAGAAAAATGTTTTTTGGAGCTTAGTTTTAGTTAACTCGTTTGTTATGACTGAGAACCTTAATAGCCTATTTTAGTTTTAAACAGCTGGATTAAGGTTTTAATTGTTACCCATTTTCAAAATCAGCCATCAATTAATAATAAGGTGTAAATGACAAAGGAACCATCTGCTCTCTAGCTAACATGCTTCCATTTAAATATCTGTATATGTAGTATGAAGTAGCTGTGTTAAATACAAGGTTTTGAAATACATGGGAGAGAAGGAAAGAACCAAGAGGTATAAATCTGTTCTGAACCACAAAAGATCTGGATAATGATCATAGAAAATTAAAAATTTATAATGTGATAAAGACTTGTCTGGGAAGAATGAAAGCACTTCCCTGCAACACAATTAAATACCATATTTCATTATCTTCTTGGCCTGGCTTCTAATTTGGAAAGTGATTCAAAAGAAAACTTGCACCCACTGAGGTCCTTCAGAGAATGTCCAATGAACACATGCAACAAGACGCACAAAGAAAGACTGACATAAGGGCTAGCACATACGGTGAACAGAGGTTCCTAATTGCACGGTGTGACTGAAACAGATGGGACTTATCACTGTACTGTTTTACCGTTTTAATGAACAATTATTTAACTATGCCTATTTTTATATAATGTAGTAATATATGTAATTACATTATCAATGTTGTTTTTGAATAAGACTTGGTTATAAAATCTATATATATATATAAAATTCTTTTCGCGCTTGAAACGGAAATTACGTATGACCACGAGATACGGAAATTACATATGACCACAGAACATATAATAATATAGGAACTAATCACTGTTTGTGGACGCCATTTTTATATCGTCTTTACGAATTGTTATTATTTGTGTGAGAGTTATTTTACTGATATTGAAAAGAAGTAAACACAAACACGCCGATCTATCCCATAGAAGTGTGCCCTGTGTCGCCCTCTCCCTCCTCTCTGGACTACTGTGCTGAGCCATCCGCCGCCAGGCGCGTTCTGACAGAGAAGTTTTTTTTATTCATCCACGTGACTGTCGCGGAAACTACCACATTATAACTTTTTTTTTTAGTTGGCAGTACTTGATAGTAGAAGAGATGAGGAAAACAGCTTTGCGTCTTTCTACTTTTTAACTTTGCCGAGCTGTAAACAATGTGAAGACGAGACTGCCTTCAGCAGCGAGGGGTCGTGAGAACAAAGTGGACGCTGGGAGGCGTGGAATGTCGGGCTGCTCCGCCGGGTCGCAGTTTAGGGCAGCATCCTCTCTTCTCGCACCGTTTGTGACACTTCAAGTGCCCCGTCGGCTCCCGGGAGAGTGGAAATTTTTGCGAATAAGTGTAATCCATGCCATCGAAGCAGGACTCTGTTTGTAAATTGCTCTGCATGACTACTTACTGTCTCTTAAGGTGAGTTCCAGTCACTAAAACCCTACAACATTCAAGGTTGTTTTTGTGATGAATTATTTTAACAAGTAAATCACAAGCACGTAGTGCAAGGTTGTCAGGCAGAAATTTGGACGATCACATACAAAATGTAATTTCTATACCACAGCGGTCGTGTAGCGCCTTTCACAAGGGATCTGCTACCAAGAAATGATCCAAATACATTTTAACTGCTGTTAGTACTACTTACCGGTTGTGTTATAGCGCCTTTAAAATGTAGTTTACCCGAAACCACTCCAGTAGTTCTCAATGTATCTTTACTTCTTAAATGTTAATGTTTTACTGTTTAATAACTTATAGACTACATTTTATTTTTTTCCCTTGCACTCAGTGAGCGAAGCCACTAGGTAATCAGCTAGTATTTAATAAATAAAACTGCAATAACAACATTTTGATGATCTCCCTAGAAAATTTAAAAAATACTCGCAACTTTCAAAACAGTTAACTAAGTCTGTGAACACTTGATTGTTATGCCATGCATACATTTTCTTACTCCTTGTAGGTTATGTTGTTCAGCCAAGTAACAAAGCTCTCTCCTGCCTGGTTAATTTCATGATTTTTTGAAGTTAAAACCAGCTGTCCTTTCAGAAATAATACCTTTCCAGAAAGCAGAAAGCTATAGATGTTGGAAGGGACAAGATTATTTTTTACAGTAGCTGAAAAAGGATTCATAATAGACGGAAGGTAAGCTTAGCAGCCAAAACTGAAAATAAATACAACAAAGGAGCAGCCAGGGATATGATTAGGAACACAGAATGAATGTTGGAATCCAGACCTAGTAAACAGGAATAATGTCATGAGGCAGGAACATAATCAAATAAAAGTAGGACTTTGAAACCAGAAAAACATAGACCAGAACATATGAGAAAATGAGACGCAAAGAAATCAAAAGGACACAATGACTAAGCCTCAGATTGGGCATGCATGTTAAATTTAACACACACCTCCTGCCATCATCCATGACTCATAATTAATGTCACTAAATAACTTAAAAAGTACAAAGTGAAACAAAGTCAGATGATGTACCCTTGCTAATTAGAGGGAAGTAATTTCTGCCACTAGAATATGTGTACTAGCACCTTACAAGGCATGGTGCACTCTCAATGAAACATAGAAGCTAAAACTTGACTTTCAAAAGGTAGCTATAATGAAGAAGGATAAAGACACCCACCACTGGCAAGGAATGCTTTTTCTGTTCTAATGTTTCATGAACATGCATGAACCTCAAAATACACGTGGGCAACTGGCTGAAATACATGCATTTATTAACACAGACTCAAAAAACACTGCTCAAGGGCTGAGTGAATAAATAAAAATGCTGGTCTAACTCAAAACAGGCATCTACAAAAAATAACCTTCACATGCTGATATGCCAAAATATGCCAAAAGCCCATTCTTAGCTCAGATATTGCAAGAGTCACCTAAATCTGTGTAATCTCAAAGGAACAACTTAAAGTGCTGCCACCTGGACTTTTGTTTCACCAACAGGTGTACATTCACACATCAATCTGCAAGGAATATCCTTACAGCTCATGAAACCACAATTCACCTCATTAAAAAAAAATAGCCATGTAGATGAGCTTAAAGTGAGAAGAATTTTTTTAGAAATCAATGTATCAGCAACTACAAAGTTATCATCACGCAAAATGAACTAGACATCCACTTCTAGAAATACAGTACATAATAATCATTCATTGAACAAGAAGGAAAACACTTAATCTCTCCACAAAATAAGACCACCACTAAGAAGAACACAAGAGCAAAGTCAGAACAAAAGGTATAAAAATAAACATAGGAAACAAAAACCATATTGCTTCTGCAGGCTTTCCTAAACTAGTCACATGGCTTATATACCAGTTAGTATGGCTATTTGATATAACTAAGAAATACAGTAGCCCTTCAATTATATTCTCTATTCTTCTTAACCATAAATGGCTTTCAAACTTTTTCTGGATCAGGGAAACCTTAACACATAGGCAGGACACCACCTAGCAGTCCCTGGTGTTGCTGCATGGCTGAGCCTTCCATCCAAAAAAAAAAAACACTGTGCTCAATAGTGCAAGTTAGTGTTGCTACTTGCAGTGTTTCTAACTTGGTGTCACTATCTCTTTTCTTCTTTTAAAAGTTGAATAATCCAATCTTCGCAACTGCTGGAGTGCCTGCTCATGATCACCAGAGGTGGGTAGTAACGAGTTACATTTACTTGAGTAACTTTTTAAAAAAATTGTTCTTCTAAGAGCAGTTTTACTGCACCATACTTTTTACTTTTACTTGAGTACATTTGTGAAGAAGAAACGCTACTCTTACTCCACTACATTGGGCAACACTCGAATCGTTGCATGCATGCCCCTGCCCCCGGATCGCTTCATTTGCCCACCCCCTGGGGCGCGCTGCGTGCCAGCCACTTCACGTCTCTGAGACTCACATTGTGGGGTGGGAGGGTGATGGGAGCTGAATGCATGCTAAAGAGACACGGTCGGATCAGCCGCTGTCTTACTGCTGTAGTGCTGCGTGTCGATCATTTAAAAGCATGTGTAGTAGCTATCCTTTTGTCTCACTGCCTTGTCTTGCGGGTCGTTAAAGTGTCTCCAAGAAAGTCACATATCGTCTCCTTCCAAGATTTTTTTTTTATAATAGAGAGAAATGTAGATTTTTGTTCAGGGAAGAACAAGACATCCTCTGAAAATAAGCCCTAGCGCGTCTTTTGGAGGAAAAATTAATATAAGACCCTGTCTTATTTTCGGGGAAACATGGTATCTATCTATCTATCCCTTTAGCTGTTTTTTTTTCTCCTGACAGTTTTATATCTTCTATTATACAGTGCCTTCCAGTTTATCTATCTAGTAACTTCTCTGTCTGTGCATTATTCAGTGATCTGTCTGACAGTGTATGTCTTACAGAACTTAAAAATAAGAACAGTTATAAGGACACTTGTTCATGTTAATTGCAGTCTCAATTTTAATTTTTTTTAAAAAGAGCATCCCACATCTATTATACAGTGACTTTCCTATTTATCTATCTATCTAGTGCCTTTCAGATCTATCTATATTACTAAACGACAGTTGTATATATGCACGGACGCAGGATGACGAATGCATCGAAGCGCACGCGCACTGTGACTCAGTGTCCCAAAGTCAAACCCAGCGGCTTCCCAGACTCAGTAGGTAGCGCCCAAACAACACAACACAACCTGTAAACTAAACTTCAGGTCACAATACAACCACCGCCCGAACGCGCACACCACCGCATATAAAACCTTCGTTTAGTAATGTTTACGAAGGTTGTATATATACACGGACGCTAGACGCAACCCGTGCCAAAAGCGCACGCGTACTCGCACAGCGCCCAACCGTCAAACCCAGCGGCTTCCCAAAGTCAGTAAGTGGCGCCCAAACAACACAACACAACCTGTAAACTAAACTTGAAGTAAAGCGTGTACGCCAACAAGTTGCCATGGTGACATATTTAAACATTGACATAGAATAACTAGACGCCTCATGACTAGCAGAATCGTATGTCAACGTCGCCGCCATACTGTGAGTGGCACTGCTGTGGAGTGAAGTAATAAATAATGTGCTGCTTGGGATTGTACAAACCACTGTACACTCCAAACCAGATCCTGGGGGATTACATTTCATAGGTAAGGTTGAACAATTGTTTTGGTTATATTTGGCCTTTAGAAAATCCCATTTTATAATCTTTACTTTAGCTAAGCCAGGCTAAGCTAGCAAAGCTATGCATTTATGTGCTCAAGTGAGCCTCCAAACAACGTTTTGGCTAAACGTATTTAGTCACCATGTAGATTGTTGTTAGACAAACAGACTGAAACATTTTTCACGTATTTTATTGACATAAATCTCAGATACACACACACACACATATAAATTTATATATTAATATAATATGTATATATAAATATATATTAATACAATATATATGTATTTTTATTTATATTAATATATATATATTTATATACATTATATTAATATATACAGTGGGGCAAAAAAGTATTAGTCAGCCACCAATTGTGCAAGTTCTCCCACTTAAAAAGATGAGAGAGGCCTGTAATTTTCATCATAGGTATACCTCAACTATGAGAGACAAAATGAGAAAAAAAAAATCCGGAAAATCGCATTGTCTGATTTTTAAAGAATTTATTTGCAAATTATGGTGGAAAACAAGTATTTGGTCACCTACAAACAAGCAAGATTTCTGGCTCTCACAGACCTGTAACTTCTTCTGTAAGAGGCTCCTCTGTCCTCCACTCGTTACCTGTATTAATGGCACCTGTTTGAACTCGTTATCAATATAAAAGACACCTGTCCACAACCTCAAACAGTCACATTCCAAACTCCACTATGGCCAAGACCAAAGAGTTGTCAAAGGACACCAGAAACAAAATTGTAGAGTTTGCCAAAATGTACTTGAGGAAGCTAAAATACTTCTGGGCGAATGTCTTGTGGACAGATGAGACCAAGGTAGAGCTTTTTAGTAAAGCTCATCATTGTACTGTTTACAGAAAACGGAATGAGGCCTACGAAGAAAGGAACACAGTAACTACAGTCGAACATGGTGGAAGTTCTAAGATGTTTTGGGGATGTTTTGCTGCCTCTGGCACTGGATGCCTTGACTGTGTGCAAGGCATCATGAAATCTGAAGACTACCAAAAGAATTGGGGCACAATGTAGGGCCCAGTGTCAGAAAGCTGGCTCTGCGTCAGAGGTCAGGGGTGTTCCAGCAGGACAAATTTATTTTTAATAAATTTGCAAAAACCTCAAGTAAACTTTTTTCACGTTGTCATTATGGGGTGTTGTGTGTAGAATTCTGAGGAAAAAAATGAATTTAATCCATTTTGGAATAAGGCTGTAACATAACAAAATGTGGAAAAAGTGATGCGCTGTGAATACTTTCCGGATGCACTGTATATAATAAAACTAATATATTGCTAATGCTGAGATCTGTCTAGTGCGTTCTCTGTCTGTTTACTTATATAGTGCCTTCGTTGTCTGCCTATTATACAGTGAATTCCCAGTCTGTCTATGTAGTAATAATAGTATTACTTTTTTGGTTTCCCTTTCTGCCTAGTATATAGTGCCTTTCCTATCTATCTGTTTTATATAATGTGTTTCATGTCTGTCTGTTTATCTACCTATCTATTGGCTTCTCTGCCTGTATATTATTTACTGTATACCCTGTTTTTTTCTGACAGTTTTGTATCTGTTATACAGTGCCTTTCATATCTATCTGTCTGCCTAGTGCTTTTCACATCTACATGTACTCTCACTATCTGCTTGCCTTCCTAAAGTATCTGTTGATTACTAAATGAAAAATAGTACAGCCTTTTTATTAGTGCTTTCTCTGTTTGTCTTTTATATAATGAACTCCCCAGCTATCTATATAGTAATAACAGTAATTTTATTATTATATAGCAGCTTCCCTGTCTGCCTATCATATAGTGCCTTTCCTATCTATATATCTATCTCCTTAGCTGTTTAATATATTTATTATACAGTGCCTTCCCTGTTTATTTTTATATCTAGTGACCTGTCTGTCTCTCTCTCTCTATTACGCAGTGCTCTGTCTGTCTGTGTCTTATGGATCTTAAAAATAACAGTTATAAGGACACTTGTTCATGTTAATTGCAGTCTTAATTGTTAAAAAATATTTTAAAAGGAGCATCCCACATGAAAATATAACGATCTCATTAACTGACAGTGCATACCAATTTATAAATTTTATATACGTTTGACGTTAAAAAGAAAAAAAGAAAAAAAATAACACTTTCTCCCCAACGGGGAATCGAACTCAGGTCTCTGAGGCATGGCAGGCCTGCTGCGCTCTGATTGGCTGAGCAGTCTGTGTCAACTATCCGTGACTGGCCCTTTAACAGTTACTCAGTACTTAAGTAGTCTTTTCACCAAATACTTTTTTACTCTTGAGTAATTTTTTGGATGACTACTTTTTACTTCTACTTGAGTAATATTATTTTGAAGTAACACTACTCTTACTTGAGTACAATTTTTGGCTACTCTACCCACCTCTGATTATCACATCAGGAACGCTTTCCTCTCTCAAACAAACTTCTACCCTCCCTATGACCTTTCTGAGGATGTCTACTACACACCATCCTGTGACAGTGCTCAACTTCTCATAATGGCACAGTAACTGCTGTTTACAATAAAAGCATGTGATTCTTTATTATTATTAGGGCCTTTCTCTCTATTGAATTTTTTCTACCTGCACTGCTCACCACAATCTGTGTACCTGCTACAATATATGACTTTGAACCTTTTATCTATACTGTCACCCAGCACATTTCTTTAATATATTTAATACTTAATATACTTTACATTCAACAGGAGCATTAACGGGTTAAGTGATTGGAGTCAGTAGTGTGGGAAGATCAATCAACCTTATTCAGGCTATAATGCTCCAAGAAAAAAAAAAATCTGACAAAATGCGCCCCACGTGTTAGTAAGAGTCAAGCAAACCTAAACAACTACTCTTTATCAATATCCATTTCACACTTGAATTTTTAAAGGCCACAATATTATATTTTGGGTATTGGCTGGTAGCGGGGAATCATGGTGGCACAGTGATGGATCTTGGTTCAGTTGCTGGCTGAGATGCATTGGGTTTAAAAACAAAGTTCTCTCCAAATGTGTGTGATTTTTCCTCTTATACTATTAAGAATAGCTGCTAGTTTGATTAGCAGATTTAAATTAAGGTAGTTGGAGTGGGTGTGTGCACTATGCAATCAACTGGTTTCCATACAGAGTTGGTTCTTTGTTCCTTGTGCCTGCTGCTATCAGGACTGGTTGCAATGCACTCAGCAGCCTAAGAATGTGGGCAAGTTAAAAAAAACACATTAAAATGAAATATCACTTACACTCCTTTTGAAGTAATCACCTCTCCACATGGGAATTTGTTTGCTACAAGTATAAACAATGGCTACCAACTATATTGTATATGCGTATTATTAAGAAAGTATACCCCAAAGTAATAATTTAAAGCAAAAAAAAAAAACAAAAAAAACACAAAAGTAATTTTCATGCCCTCTCTCCTCCTATGCCACAACCACAGTTCTGAATGATTACTTTAATTTCTAGGTACAGGAATAGGACATATGTCACTTAAAGAACTGCTGTTCATCGTCAGGGACATCTGCTTTCCTTTGCATACCCAGTCACTTTTCATGCAAATAATCTCAATATAAATGGAAAATGATGATTTACTCACACTTCAGTGTGAGGTTTGCGTCAGCTAAAGATTTTCCTTACAAAGAAAAGCTGATGCAGCAAAGCACACATTACCAGAAGGCAGTTTTTCACACCAGCAATATACAGCAATCTGCTACAGTAAACAGTTCAGAGAGAGAGAGAGAAAATGAATTTCAACTTCCAAAAGTGTCACTGCTCACAAACCAACAGCTATTATTATGTTAAGGGTGTTCCTCAAAATGTTGCCATCGAAGGGTGATCTACAAAATAAGATATCTCTAGCACATAAAACTATAGTACACAATATAGCATTTCTGTATATTTAAATCTCTCTGGAATTTATAAGATACTAGCCATCCCCCGTGGCTTTGCCCTCACATTAGTAAAACAGGACAGTGAGAGGGCCCAGCCCAGCTCTCTACTCCTAATGTCACTCTTCCTCCTTCGATCGGCCAGCAGCCTCTGTCTTGGATTATCATGAATATATCACTCCTGCAAGCGAATTATGATTCTTAGCGCAATGAGAGAAGTCGCAAAATCAACCGGAATGTTCAAGCAAATTCTAGAAAGAAAAAAAAAAGATCTAAATCCATTAAGTAGTTCTCTCGTTCGCTAACCAAGCAGAGTTAAGGTTACGCCCGAGGCAGACGCATGAGTGTGGAGGGCCCAACCCCCCTCCCCAATGAGTCTCTCTCGGATTTGCGTTAATAAATCTGTACCACAAGCAAACTATGATACTTCGCACGATGAGAAAGTCGCAAAATTAATGGAATGTTCAAGCAAATTATAGAAAAAAACCTGATCTAAATCCGTTAAGTAGATCTCTCATGAAAAGCGGACAGATATACAAACAGGTCTAAAAAACATTTTGTGTTTGGACCATGACATTTTTAAAACAGTTTCTTAGCGAGCACCTATGGGCCAAGGGTAAACTACATTCCAAATTTTAAGTCCCAAGTCCTCATGGTTCGGGAGATTTCGTGATGAGTGAGTCAATGGTACAGTATTTGGCAATATATACAGATTTAATTTTGAAAGATCACAATACATTAATAATATATTCTAAAATAGTCCTAAAACAGTTAAAGGAGGACTTCCCCTTGGGGACAAATACAATATATGTCCAGTAAAGTATCATCATCTACTGTCAAAAAAAATTTAATCTGGTTAGTTAAGTAGCAGAGGGGGTTGTTACTCAGTTTCAGCTGCTTTGGTGTTAATGAAATTAACAACAGGTGCACTAGAGGGTCAACAATGAGACGACCCCCAAAACAGGTATGGTTTAACAGGTGGAGGCCACTGACATTTCTCCCTTCTCATCTTTTCTGACTTGTTTTTTCACTAGTTTTGCATTTGGCTACAGTCAGTGTCACTACTGGTAGCATGAGGCGATACCTGGACCCTAAAGAGGTAGTGCAGGTAGTCCAACTTGTCCAGGACAACACATCAATACATGCCATTGCCAGAAGGTTTGCTGTGTTTCCCAGCACAGTCTCAAGGGCACGGAGGAGATTCCAGGAGACAGGCAGTTACTCTAGGAGAGCTGGACAGGGCCGTAGAAGGTCCTTAACCCATCAGCAGGACCGGTATCTGCTCCTTTGGGCAAGGAGGAACATGATGAGCACTGCCACAGTTCTGTAAAATGACCTCCAGCAGGCCACTGGTGTGAATGTCTCTGACCAAACAATCAGAAACAGACTTCACGAGGGTGGCCTGAGGGCCGGACGTCCTCTAGTGGGCCTTGTGCTCACTACCCGGCACCGTGGAGCTCGATTGGCATTTGTCACTGAATACCAGAATTGGCAGATATATATATTTATATATATTATATCTACACACACACTCACAGTATATATTCTGCTTTTTAAAACTATTACTTTCATTATGTTACAGTGTTTAATTTTCATTTTAATTATGCATTCTTGTGCTATACAAGTCTGTTCAAGTATTTCTTGGGCTTGGCTAGGAGAAAAACACAAAGAAGGCTCCTTGTTTCCCCAAAATTCCAAGGGTTGAGGGCTCCTAATTAAGACAGAGACTGGTTTATTGGACCAAATCATTATTATAAAAGTTATAAGTGCTACCACACCCTTGCATTTGACAACATACAAGTACTCTGCCCTGGGCTTGCTCGAGCAACACTGATGCTAACCTGCTTAACCTTGGGACTTAAGAAGGTTACAGAGGGCCAAAATTCAATGCTACAAACTTCTGCATATTTCAGTGGCATTTGGAAAAGACAACTAGTGCATAAATTATGAGCACCTCAGTCAACTGCTGCATTTATCGCTATCAACTTATAGCATGCATCTGACAGAGCCGGATTGTGGATTCTTATGTTAAAATATTCTTTAATACAAATTAGCAATATAATTATTTGTGTTGTGATTTATTTGACTTAGCTCCATAAGTTTTGAGGCTTGTCTAGATGCTGTCCGACATATTGTTAAGTGTGCTGTTTTGTGGCGTCAGCACAGTAAAGGCTTTTTTTCTTGCGACTCGACCATTCAGCCCATTTCTGAATTTTCTGTTCAAGGGCCTCCTTAATGCTGTATCTCAGCTGAAGTGGCTCATGGGTTTTTCTTGCCAGTTCAACAAATGATCCTGGCAGTTATAGATGAAATTTTGGTTGGTCACCTGACCATGCCCTGGTAACAACAGAACCCCTAACTTTCTACATTTTTTATCAGAGTTTGAACACTACTGACAGGCATTTTCAGATCTCTGGATATCATTTTATATCCTTTTACTGATTTATACAAATCAACAACCCTTCTTCACAGGTCCTTTGACAGTTCTTTTACTTTATCCGATTCACCAGCGTTTGTGTGTCTGCTTATATCCCTTCAGCGATAGCTTTTATAAGTAGCAAAAATTTACAATAGGTGTTACAGACTCAAATCAAAACATTTTTATTATATAATAGTAATAATAATAGCTGATCACTACTCAAAACAAAAAATGTGGGGAAGACCCGGGTTCAAACCCGCAATCTCTTGATTTAGAGGCAGCCACTCTTATCTCTAACCCACCCATGCAATTGATAATATGGGCTTCGGTTTTTACAACATGAAAATTGAATAATTTCTGTTTCTTAGGTTATATTCTTGAAAAAAGGCTTACTTGTTTTGTTATTACTTTAGTGAAAGTATTTGATATTTGAACTTCAGTCTTCACACATTATACATCAACATTTTATTAATTATTAATTTTTACTATAACATGGAAAAAATTTCTGTTTTAGTTATGTGTTCAACATTTCTTGCCATGCATTTCCTGTCATCCTACATTTACCCAGATCGTTGTAGACACGGAACACACATGAAATGCATGTATTCCAAATAGCGATAAATTATTTACCCTATACAACTCCAGGCACCTCTCATCTAGATAAACAGACTTGAGCTAGGAGAGCATCAGCTGTGTCAGTAGGGGGGATGGGATAGCAGGCTGCTTGCTGCTTGTGCTGACTGACACCTTTTGCAAAACAAAGATGCTGATGGGGAGGTGTGAAGGAATTTAAGGTGGCCCGTGATTACGGCTTTTTTTGTAGGCTTCAGGGATTCTAGTGTTAATTACCCTAAATTTGAACCTGTGTTTGTCAACTTGTGTGTATATTATCAGCCCCAGCATTCAACGGTATGTAAACTTTTGATCAGGTCCATTTGGGTGATTTCAGTTATCATTATGATTTAAAAAGGGCACACACATTTATTTGCTAATAAATTGCATCGCCTGAGCACACTCCCTAATTAAAAGGAAAGCTTTCTGCACGAGTACTTATTTTTTCCATAATTGGCCAATATTTCAGAAATTCTGCCAGGTTATGTAAACTTATGAGCATGACTGTAAACCTTCTCATAGCCCAAGTGAAATCACACTGAGAAGCACAACATAAACATTCACATACTTGCTTAATCCAATTTTAGGGCTGCTCCTGCCTTGTATCAATATAGGCACATTGAGAGAGAAGATTTGATTGCATTTACTGTGCCTCTGTCATCTAAATTACTCCTTCACAGAAGAACGAGTTTTTACTTTTGATGGAAGCAATAATTGGCCCAAGGATGAGGAAATGTTGTAGTGCAGACAATCGAGAATTTCAAATTTCCTGACGCACTGTTGAAAAGATTGATCCAATCTACTCCATAACATCTTTTCATCTCCATAGTCAGAGTGTGGTTTGCAGTTTTTCTGAATTGTAAAAGCATTTTGGATTCCTACCAAAAACTACCAGGTTACTATGGTTAGTGTAGGTACATGTATAAAGACATAATCCTTGGATCACTTTGAAGAATCTAGAAACCACAAATTATATATACATTTTACAGTCATATGAAAAAGTTTGGGAACCCCTCTTAATTCTTTGGATTTTTGTTAATCATTGGCTGAGCTTTCAAAGTAGCAAATTCCTTTTAATATATGACATACCTTATGGAAACTAGTATTTCAGCAGTGACATTAAGTTTATTGGATAAACAGAAAATATGCAATATGCATCATAACAAAATTAGACAGGTGCATAAATTTGGGCACCCCAACAGAGATATCCTCTTTAATAAAATCCCTGTGTGCGTCCAAGTGTCCGTGTGTGTGTGTGTGTCTTCTGGTGAAGTTCGCATGCATGGGGCATGGTGCGGCACGCGATACTACTGTCAGAGAAAGTTACAGGCGTTTTACGGAAATACAAACCAGTATTACTGCGAGAGTAAATTAAAAAGTACACAATACAGTGATGCATATTACAGCCACATACAAGCCAGTATTACTGTCAGAGAAAATTAAAGGCATATTACCGATGCGCACGCCTGTATTACCGCCAGAGAAAATTAAAGGTATATTACGGACATACAAGCCAGCGGACGTACAAGACAGTATTACTGCCACAGAAAATTAAAGACACACAATACACGGCGGCAGCCCACGAAGAACGGTCAGCTCAGCAAGTAAACATCAACAAAAGAAAGGCTGAAAGAAAGAAAAATACGACCAACAATAAGAATGAGGTCAAAGTCATTTAATATAGACTGTTCCTACTAATGTTTATGCACTACTGTTCTAGCGCCCGTTATTGTAACGGGCTAAATGACTAGTTACATCAATACTTAGTTGAGCCTCCTTTTGCAAATACAACAGCCTCTAGACACCTCCTATAGCCTTTGATGAGTGTCTGGATTTTGGATGGAGGTATTTTTGACCATTCGTCCATATAAAATCTCTCCAGTTCAGTTAAATTTGATGGCTGCCAAGCATGGACAGCCTGCTTCAAATCATCCCAAAGATTTTCGATGATATTCAAGTCAGGGGACTGTGACGGCCATTCCAGAACATTGTACTTCTCCCTCTGCATGAATGCCTTTGTAGATTTTGAACTGTGTTTTGGGTCATTGTCTTGTTGGAATATCCAACCCCTGCGTAACTTCAACTTTGTGACTGATGCTTGAACATTATCCTGAAGAATTTGTTGATATTGGGTTGAATCCATCCGACCCTCGACTTTAACAAGGGCCCCAGTCCCTGAACTAGCCACACAGCCCCACAGCATGATGGAACCTCCACCAGATTTGACAGTAGGTAGCAGGTGTTTCTCTTGGAATGCAGTGTTCTTCTTCCACCATGCAAAAGCGCTTTTTGTTATGACCAAATAACTCAATTTTTGTCTCGTCAGTCCAAAGCACTTTGTTCCAAAATGAATCTGGCTTGTCTAAATGAGCATTTGCATACAACAAGCGACTCCGTTTGTGGCGTGAGTGCAGAAAGGGCTTCTTTCTCATCACCCTGCCATAGAGATGTTCTTTGTGCAAATTGTGCTGAATTGTAGAACGATGTACAGATACACCATCTTGCAGGTCTTTGGTTACAGACAACCCACAGATCACCTCCATTCTTACATTCCTCCATCCTGTATTTTGCTTGGCCTGCCAGACCTGGGTTTAACAGCAACTGTGTCTGTGGCCTTCCATTTCCTGATTACATTTCTTACACTTGAAACTGACAATTTAAACCTCTGAGATAGCTTTTTGTAGCCTTCCCCTAAACCATGATACTGAACAATCTTTGTTTTCAGATCTGTTGAGAGTTGCTTTGAGGATCCCATGCTGCCACTCTTCAGAGGAGAGTCAAAGGGAAGCACAACTTGCAATTGACCACCTTAAATACCTTTTCTCATGATTGGACACACCTGTCTAAGAAGTTCAAGGCTTAACGAGCTAATCCAACTAATTTGGTGTTGCAAGTAATCAGTATTGAGCAGTTACATGCATTCAAATCAGCAAAATTACAAGGGTATCCAAATTTTTGCACAGCCAGTTTTTCACATTTGATTTAATTTCATATAACTAAATACTGCTTCACTAAAAATCTTTGTTCGGAAAACACCCCAGTACTCAGATGTTCCTAGGAAATGAAAGACATACCACTGTTATCTTTTTTGTTGGGAGTAAATTATTATGCAGCCTGAGAGGGGTTCCCAGACTTATTCATATGACTGTATATATCAGAATGGTGAAAATTTGACTAATTAAATTTCATTACAAGTTCATTACAATTGACATTTCAAATTATTAATTTATTTATATTAAAAAAATACTAGGTTGATTGTCTAACACTATGACTTGATTCAGTGTCACATGGCTATGAAAACTTCCACTTTAAATACGTTTAACTTTTAATAAATGCTTAAAAAATTGAAACAATAACAGATTACAAAAATTATTTGATGCTTATAACTGTTATGACATGCTGGGCATCAAGGACTTTCGTGACAGGTAAGAGACCAGGAGATGATTAGAATGTAAAAAAAAATAAATAAAAAAAATCACATTCAAAACTGCTAGTTGAGGTCAAAATTCCAGAAGTCAAAAAGGAACAGGCTACTGGATCAGAAACGGGAAAAAACAAAACCAAAGTCAAACAAGTACGGAAAAGAGGTGAAAAACAGAAAACCAAAAACTAACACTAGGGCCTGCTTCAAAACAAAGCTAATTAGCACTAAGGAAAAAAACAGTTATTTCATCTAACAAGAAATAACTCAAATATGCAAATGGCTCCATATTTATTCACAATGTATTTTAATTTTATAAGCATGGTGGCATGGTCATGTGATCAGTCCCAGAATGCATAATGTAAATAATGAAAATTGAAAACGGTAACTATCTATTTAAACTGAACTCAGAATGCACAAACAACAACTTAAATAGCATAAAAATACAGGCATAGAAGTGTATGCAAGTTACAATAACAGTCCTGCAGTAAGCACTGCACAATTTCAGTTGGTCTTGAATTAACCTTGTGTGAAAAAATTGCCTGCAAAACCACAAATAAACCTTTATGTTAACCATTATGTTAAACTTTGTTAACTTATTAAACCTTTAGGTGGAAATAAATGATTGGGGCAGGTAATGAGCTTTCTAACCGGTAAGTGCAATATCACAGGCCATTTGTATTTTTCATTTCTCAATAAAGAAATCTATAAGTTGGCAGTCAAATATGTATATACAGTCATGGCCGAAATTATCGGCACCCCTGGAATTTTCCCAGAAAATGCACCATTTCTCCAAAAAAATTGTTGCAATTACAAATGTTTTGGTATAGACGTTTATTTCCTTTATGTGCATTGGAACAACACAAAAAAACAGAAAAAAAGCCAAATCAGACATCATTTCCCACAAAACTCAAAAACTGGGCTGGACAAAATTATTGGCACCCTCAACTTAATACTTGGTTGCACGCCCTTTGGAAAAAATAACTGAAATCAAGCGCTTCCTATAACCATTAACAAATTTGTTACACCTCTCAAATGGAAGTTCCGACCACTCTTCTTTTGCAAACTGCTCAAGGTCTCTCAGATTTGAAGGGCACCTTCTCCCAACAGCAATTTTGAGATCTCTCCATAAGTGTTCAATTGGATTTAGATCCGGACTCATTGCTGGCCACTCTCCAGCGCTTTGTCTTCAACCATTTCTGGGTGCTTTTAGAGGTATGTTTGGGGTCATTGTCCTGCTGGAACATCCATGACCTCTGACGCAGACCCAGCTTTCTGACACTGGGCCCTACATTGCGCCCCAATATCGTTTGGTAGTCTTCAGATTTCATGATGCCTTGCACACAGTCAAGGTATCCAGTGTCAGAGGCAGCAAAACATCCCCAAAACATCTTAGAACCTCCACCATGTTTGACTGTAGGTACTGTGTTCTTTTCTTCGCAGGCCTCATTCCGTTTTCTGTAAACAGTAGAATGATGAGCTTTACCAAAAAACTCTACCTTGGTCTCATCTGTCCACAAGACGTTCGCCAAGAAGGATTTTGGCTTCCTCAAGTACATTTTGGCAAACTCCAGTCTGGCTTTTTTATGTTTCTGTGTCAGCAGTGGGGTCCTCCTGGCTCTCCTGCCATAGCGTTTCATTTCGTTCAGATGTCGACAGATAGTTCGAGCTGACACTGTTGCACCCTGAGTCTGCAGAATAGCTTGAATATGTTTTGAAATTGATTGGGGCTGTTCATCCACCATTCGGACTATCCTTCGTTGCAGTCTTTTATCAGTTTTTCTCTTCCGTCCACGTCCAGGGAGATTAGCTACAGTGCCATGTGTTGTGAACTTCTTGATTATGTTACGCACAGTAGACAAAGGAACATGAAGATCTCTGGAGATGGACTTGTAGCCTTGTGATTGTTGATATTTTTCCACAATTTTTGTTCTCAAGTCCTCAGGCAATTCTCTGCTCTTCTTTCTGTTCTCCATGTTTAGTGTGGCACACTCAGACACAAAATAGAATATTTGAGTCAACTTTTCTCCATTTTAACTGGCTTCAGTTGTGATTGCTATATTGCCAGCACCTGTTTCTTGCCACAGGTGAGTTCAAATGAGCATCATATGCTTGAAAAAAAATGATTTACCCACAATTTTGAAAAGGTGCCAATAATTTTGTCTGGCCCAATTTTGGAGTTCTGTGTGACATGATATCAAATTTGGTTTTTGTTTTTCTGTTTTTTTGTGTTATTCCAATGCACATAAAGGAAATAAACATGTGTATACCAAAACATTTGTAATTGCAACAATTTTCTGGGAGAAATGGTGCATTTTCTGGGAAAATTCCAGGGGTGCAGATAATTGCAGCCATGATTGTGTGTGTGTGTTTGTATATATTTTAATCTATCTATATATATATCTATACACACAGTAATCCCTCGCTGTATCGCACTTCGACTTTCGCGGCTTCACTCTATCGCGGATTTTATATGTAAGCATATCTAAATATATAACGCGGATTTTTCGCTGCTTCGCGGGTTTCTGTGGACAATGGGTCTTTTTACTTCTGGTACATGCTTCCTCAGTTGGTTTGCCCAGTTGATTTCATACAAGGGACGCTATTGGGGGATGGCTGAGAAGCTACCCAATCAGAGCATGCAGTTAAGTTCCTGTGTGCTGACTGGCTCAGCGACGGAGCGCCGAATTCTTTTCTGCTGCGTTAACCAGGAAGTCTCTTCTCGCTCATTCAGCATCAACATGTTTCGCTGTGTAAAGAGTTAACTTTTGTGCTCTTTTTTGTTTATCTTTGTGCATAGTCAAGCCCTTCGTTATGGCTCCAAAACGATCTGCTCCTGCTACTGCTTCAGATCTACGGCCACAGTGTCCTTTAACCAGGGTGCAAAACGAATTGTAAGTTGGTGTAATAAGGCGGTAGTCCGGATGGAATCTGCTTTAGGGATTTGGATTGAAGACTGCCAGAAGAAGAACAACGGTGGTGCTACACAATCGCCTGAAGAGACTCCTTTAGAAGGGCTGTAACGCTCTCCTTTGTTGTGCAGTAAAATTAAACTCATCGTTATCGGACAAGTCGTCGTGTCATTGTTGGTGAGTAACCATAATTAATTTTGTACGTACAGTACTTATTACATGTACATAGTTTAGTGTCACTGTACACACATTTTACTGTATACAATTTTTCTTGCATTGTACGTATTTGTTGCTGGTGGCCTGTCTGTCGTAATGGCTGTAACATATGTGATATCGGAGACGCTCGATATCTTTAATATTTAGGTTTTACTGTATATAAACAGTGTGTTTACATACGTACATAATTTCAACGAATCTTACCTAATATCTAAGAGAATACAAAGGGTTTATGCTGTATAATTGTGCGGGAAATGTTTATAATAGTGTGGGAGAGTTTATAAGGGCTTAAAATATATAAAAATAACCACATGATCATATGGTTTTTACTTCGCGGATTTTCACCTTTCGCGGGGGGTTCTGGAACGCAACCCCCGCGATCGAGGAGGGATTACTGTGTATATTATATACACACACACACAGACACATATAAACTTTTTTTGTACTTGTGAAGGGTGATGGGATGGTGTTCATTATAAAAAAAGAATTATTTAAAATGAAGACTGGGTGATTGTTTCATCTTCAGGGATATGACACATGTGGGCAGCAGATCCTAAGGTGAGAGTTGGGACAGAAACAACAGTGTACTAACAAACAAGTAAAGGACACTAGCAGTCAGTCACCCTGGACTTTACTGTAAACAGAAATCTGAGATGGGCCAGAGAACCAAAGGTCATGTGGTATGCAAGTCTGCAGAGACACTTTTGTGCGTAAGTATAATGCTTAAATTTACATTTATTTATTTGGATGTCTCCTTTATCCAAGGCAACTTAGAACATTTATGATACAATTGGTTACATTTATTTATGTTTCCAATTGGAGCACAGGTTAGTTCAAGTGACTTGCTCACACGGTGTCCGTAGCAAAATTTGAACCCACATCCTCAAGGAATGAAGTTCAAAGCCTTAACCTCTACACTACACTGCCCGACTGTTCTGTGCCATAAGTGCAAACATTGTGAACTGAGTAGATTGCTGTTGAACTACTCAAAGGTTGTCCCAAGGTAACTGAACTACTATAAAAGCACAGGGAATGCTCCTGGACTTCTGCCTAATGGAGTCAATTTAACCTTTAGCATTAGAGTTTTATTTGAAAGCTTCTTCAAGGATGATAACTTTTTGTTGACTGCTGTTAGTACTTGTCAATAAAGACAATAAAGTCTCAAAAATGGCTCCATCAAATAAAATATAGTACATTGCTTATAACGTTCAAAAATGATTAGAAAAATGTTGTATATTATTTTCCATGAAATACAACATAATGATTATAGTTAATGTTATCAGTACTGAAGCATATACTGAACACTAGAATTACGAAAGTTTACGAAAAAACTCGTAAATTCGGCCTACCTTAAATCCGCTCTCACCTCTCCATCAGCGTCTTTTGTCTTGTAAAATGTGTCAATAACCCCAAGCAGCCTACTATCCCATCCTCCCACTACCGCAAAAAAGTGCAAAAATCACTCTCCCAGCTCAAGTCTATTTTATCAGGGAGTGAAATAGTACCTAGAGCTGTATAGGCTAAAAAAAATATATATTTTTTTATTTAGTTTTATTCTCTCAGTCGTGTTCACGCTCCTCCCAATCTGACAATGTTAGTCTATACTAATAAAAGGCAAAGCCGTCACTGACTCACTCATCACTAATTCTCCAACTCCAGCAGGTTTCATTTCGAAATTCTATGCGTAACGGTCATAACGGTCGACAATGTCCGACATATTAAACTTTCTTATCTATGGCCCCATCTTCACGAAATTTGGTAGGCGGTTTCCCTGTGCTAACCGAAACCGATGTACATACTTATTTCAGTGGTATGGTTCCAACCGTACCCCCATTAACATGTCTATCGAGGTGATCACCATCGATCAAAGAACTGTCACTTACCGAGTGGTTTCCATGCCCAAAGATGGCAACTGCCTTTTCCATTCTCTGTGTTACATATTGCACGGCCATATCAGGCTCACTCTTGATATCCGGAGGAACATTGTGTCTTATATATTGAATGACTAGGACAGGTTCAAGGTGTGGACTGATGATGGTACAGGAGATAATTATATTACACAGGAGCACTATAAGAGTGAAATGCTTAAGCCCTTCACCTATGGTTCTGCATGTGAGTTGATGGCTGCCGCTGAATTGTTCAGTTGTCTCTTTCAAGTGTATAGAAATGGCCAAATATTTTACACCTTTGGACAACCGCCAATGCCTCTTAAACATCTTAGATTCACAGGTGACGATTTGAGTAGTGGACACTGTTTATGAATGTTTAAACTCTCAAAAGCTGGATGCGAAGTTATCGATGAAACCCATTTCAATTCAAACGCCTCCAATTTCCAGTAAGGCTCTGCTTCGCAATGACAATTAATAAGTCTCAGGGACAGACTCTACAAAAGGTTGGCATTGATTTGAGGCAAGATTGCTTTTCACATGGCCAACTATACATTGCATGCTCAAGAGTAAGCTCAGTGCACAGCTTGGTCATATTACAACCGGAGGTCCGAACTGACAACGTGGTATACAAAGAGATCCTTAACAAATAATTATTGGTATATTTTCCCTCAGTTTAAAAAGGTTTACTTTTCTTCTTAATAAAAATTTTAAGGCAGTACTTCGCCGCTGCGAAGCACGGGTATTTTGCTAGTTTTCAAATAAAGATTTGCTATAATAGACGTGAACTCGGATCAGGACGAGGGTTCTACATCAGAGAAAGAGAACAGAAGCACCCCCACCCCAAGACACAATGCAGCTGCACCAGGTGTAAAGGCGAAAGATGGCACCTTTTGCCACCTGCAGCTAAAGTCACTTCAGTACACATGTACTTTGTCAGCATGCCCGTGTCGATCAAACACAGGAAGCTCTGCAGTTTACTTGTGACTTTACGCTGTAGGAAGATAAGTAATTAAATCAAGGTAAATAACATTCGATCTGACTTTTATATACAAAAGTACAGTGACTGCAAAAGTCCGACGGCAGCTTTCACCTGCAGCTATAGACTCTTCAGTACACGAGCGACTCTAGACACTAGTGTTTAGATGTGGACGGCGTATGTGCCCAAAAAAGAAGTCTGACTGCATTCTCGTACCATTGATCATGTACTGAAGTGTCCACAGGCATTTTTCGTGGCATTACACGTGTAATTTGTGAGCATGCCCTTGTTGATCAAACAGAGGAAGCTCTGCAGTCTACTTGTGACTTTACGCTGTAGGAAGATAAGAAAATAAATCAAGGTAAATAATATTCGATCTGGCTTTTATATTAGTAACATAAATGTTTCTTATGTAAAGACCACCACAAAACATAATCACAAACAGGACTTTACATGATATGTTGGTGAGTTCTGTAAGCTGTGCTGCTTCATTGGAGGACAAGCTGTTGGGCAGACTGACTGGCAGGATGACACCTGACCTCTGGGTGCATCCAAACGGTGACATCTTTCGCCTTTACGCCTGGTGTAGCTGCGTTGTTCTTATGTATGAGTGGACATTTCTTGGGGTGGGGGTGCTTCTGTTCTCTTTCTCCGATGTAGAACCCTCATCCTCTTCCGAGATTACCTCTGTTATAGCACATCTTTATTTGAAAACTAACAGTGTCAGATCGGGAGGAGCGTGAACGCAACTGAGAGAATAAAACTGAATAAAAAAAAAAATTAAAAAAAAAACAACACTAACCTTTACAAGTACCATACATCTACACCAGCTGTTACAGACTCAAATCAAATGTATGTTTTTATTGTATAATAGCAACAATAAGAGCAGAACACTACTCAAAACATTTATTTTGAGACATTTTGGTTGTAATGTATTTAAACATTGTTAATCGAATGTATAGAGTGTTGTCCATAATGTTTGGGATAAAGACACATTTTTCCTTGACTTACCCCTCTGTTCTGCAGTTTAAAATTATCAATCAAACAATTCAGATGTGATTAAAATGAACATTGCAGACTTTCATTTAAAGGCATTTTCAAACACTTCGGTCGTACCATGTAAAATTGATAACACCTTTTATATATCTATAATAATAAAAGGCAAAGCCCTCACTGACTGACTGACTGACTGACTCACTCACTCACTGACTGACTGACTGACTCATCACTAATTCTCCAACTTCCCGTGTAGGTGGAAGGCTGAAATTTGGCAGGCTCATTCCTTACAGCTTACTTACAAAAGTTAGGCAGGTTTCATTTCGAAATTCAAAGCGTAATGGTCATAACTGGAACATATTTTTTGTCCATACACTGTAATGGAGGAGGCGGAGTCACGTATCGCGTCATCACGCCTCCTACGTAATCACGTGAACTAAAAACAAGGAAGAGATTTACAGCACGAGTCACACGCGGGAACGAAGGTAAATGACGTTAATTTTTGACTGTCTTTTAATACTGTGTAAGCATACATATTAACACATGTGCAATTAAACGTGTGCATTTACGGGGTGATTTCTCAGGCTTAAAAGCTCACCTTTTATCAAACGCGGGAACAAAGGTCACTGACGTTGTTCACTGTCTTTTAATACTGTGTAACCATACATATTAACACATGTGCAATTAAACGTGTGCATTTACGGGGTGATTTCTCAGGCTTAAAAGCTCGCCTTTTACTAAAAAGGTAAATGCAAAACTATTTTCTATCAGTTTATTGAAACGCTCCCGTTAAGGATTGCAATAACATATTCGCGAGATAAAAGAACGAAGTAGGGGGAAATGGAGGAAGAGCCGCAAACAGCGAAGAGCAAAAAATTAATTAAACAATTGAGAACGGAGCGAGTTAAGCATACAAGCATGTTCATAAGGGAAACAAAGCACGGTGTAAAACGTAAGTTTAAATTAAGTTTATAGAAACGCTCCCACTGCGGATTGCAATAACATATTCGCGAGATAAAACTTTAATGAGAAGACACGAGGTATAAACGAACCACACGCCGTGGCGCAACGTTAGGGGCAACAGTTTCAACCATTCTATGATCTGCTTCTCGCAACTGAAAGACGGCACATGGCGGATGTTAGCCGACTTGCTGACCGCAACGTTAGGGGCTTCAACTATGGCGCTGACGCCACATCTCAGTGCCAACACTTTGCAGACTCTACTTAAAAGACACGCCCTCCTCACTGGACAGTTAAAAAGACCAATCAAACTAACGATGACATCAAGTATTACCCAATCAAAAGTAGGAAAGGAGGCATCTTCATAAAATGCGTGTGGGATGATTTGCATGAGACGCTGCTTTAAAAAAAAATTATACAAAAAATACGGGATAAATCCCGTCCAGTATTGATTCAAAACGGGACGCGCAATTTCATTCTCAAACGCGCCACGATTCCGTATTTTAAAGGACGGGTGGCAACCCTACAGTGCCAGGTAACCACCCATACAATCACATTGTGATTCAGACTAGGAATGCAATGAATGTAATTACCCCGATCTACATACAAGGCGAAAGTCTTGCAACATTCAAAGATGATGGTTTGGGATAAGTACACCATACAACATAAAAGAGCTTATGAAGCCTTGAACCGAAAAAAGCAAGATCTCAGAGATCGTAAAAAAAAAAAATAGGAGGTAATGTCGTTTTACTCGCTGTAGATTTTAGTCAAACATTACCAGTTATTCCACGAGGGAGACCAGCAGATCAACTCAACGCGTGTTTAAAATCCATGCTTCTCCCACGCTCGGTTATATGTCGCGTGTTCTCGGGTAGGTGCACCAAAAAATGTATACATTTAAGCATGTAATGGGCAAACAAAAAATGAGGTATACCCGAAGGCACTGCAGTAGTACTTCATGTAACTTTACTTCTTAAATGTTAATGTTTTACTGTTTAATAATTTATACGCTTCTTATATGTTGTTCAAATTCTTTTATCAAAATACCACTGACAGCGCAATGCACGATAACATGGAGTGAATACACCATACGCATCCGCCCACGGCTGCCCTGCTGTGCGCAGATAGGAGTTGATTGTACAATAAAATAAAATAAAGATAAAAAGAGTAAAACAATCATCACCCATAAAGCGGATAGTAGACGTGACGTACTATATGTGTACCACATTTCAAGTGTATAGGTGAAACAGTTTGCGAGCTACAGGTCATTTAAAATCCTGGACAGACACACAAATTGCCACGGTAGCAAATTACAGAAGAAGATTTTACTGTTTAATAATTTATATTTATATGAAATGTGCTTCTTATATATTACTTCATATTCTCATATGATAATGATGTTAATGTTTATATTGATTTCTGTGTTATTAAAACTGCATCTATGTGTGTATATGTATATATATATATATATATATATATATATATATATATATATATACTAGCAAAATACCCGCGCTTCGCAGCGGAGAAGTAGTGCGTTAAAGAGGTTATGAAAAAAAAAGGAAACATTTTAAAAATAACGTAACATGATTGTCAATGAAAGCCCGTTTCAGTCAGTAAGTCTTATGTGTGTGTTTATGTATGTGTGTATATATATATATGTAGATGTGTATATGTAGATATGTATATATATGTATATGTATATAAATGTTTATGTGTGTGTGTATATTATATATATATATATATATATATATATATATATATATATATATAAAAGACAGCAACAGTTATAACAATGACAACACAATTACATTGACAATCATGTTACGTTATTTTTAAAATGTTTCCTTTTTTTTTCATAACCTCTTTAACACACTACTTCTCCGCTGCGAAGCGCGGGTATTTTGCTAGTATATATATATATATATATATATATATATATATATATATATATATCCATCCAACCATCCATTTTCCAACCCGCTGAATCCGAACACAGGGTCACGGGGGTCTGCTGGAGCCAATCCCAGACAACACTGGGCACAAGGCAGGGAACCAATACTGGGCAGGGTGCCAACCCACCGCAGTATATATATATCCCCAACCACCATATTTCAAAGCACCATAATGTCTGAGACAATTGGCGTCACAGGTGTTTGTGATTACTCAGATGTGTTTCATTGCTTCATTCATGAAGGCATAAGATACCTAGGCTTGCTAATACCCTTTGGAGTCTGTAGTTCCCTCATATTAGATGTGCCAATGAATGTCAAAGAAGCCATTATGATGCTGAAAAACTAGAATAAAACCCTTAGTGACATGGAATAACATTAAGAAGAAAGAATTCACTGGTGAACTCAGTTACAAAGGACCTGGGCTAGGCCAAAGAAGACCTACACTGCTGATGACAGAAGAATACTTAGTCTGGTAAAGAAAAAACCTCAAACACTTATCTGACAGATCACAAAGAATCTTTGGAAGGCATATGTGGATGTGTCAAAGACTATTATCCACAGAACACTTCATGAACAGAAATACAGTGGCCACACTGCACAATGCAAACCACTGGATAACCACAAAAACAGGATGGCCAGATTACAGTTTGTGAAAAAGATCTTAAAACAACCTGCAGAATTTGGGAAAAAGGTCTTGTGGACAGATGAGAAAAAGAGACACCTGTATCAGAGTGATGGCAAGATCAAAATGTGGCGACAAAAAGGAACTGCCCAAGATCCAAAGTATATCACCTCATGTGTTACACATGGTGGTGGGGGTATTATGGCTTGGGCATGTATGGCTGCCACAGGTACTGGCACACTTCTCATTGATAATGTAACTGCTAATGGCAGCTGCACTGAAAGATCTTATCTGCTCAAGTTCCAGTAAATGCCTACAATCTCACTGGATGGTGCTTCATCCTACAAGATAATGATCCAAAACATACTGCCAAGTCAAAACTGGATTTCTTCAAAGCTAAAAAATGTAAAAATCTTGAATGGCCAAGCCAGTCACCCCATTTAAATCTAACCAAGCATGCCTTCTATATGCTGAAGAGAAAACCTAAGGAGACAAGCCCCCGAAACAAGCAGGAGCTGAAGATGGCTATATTAGAGGCATGGCAAAGCATCACTAGAGAGGATACTCTGCACAGTGATGCCTATGAATAGCAGACTTCAAGCAGTCGTGGCATGCAAGGAATATGCAACAAAGTACTAAATATGACTGTTTTAATATACCTACCATTGCTATGTCCCAAATATTATGGTGCCCTGAAATGGGGAAGTCACGTCTGAATTAAGCTGAGGAGCAGAGGTGTAAATCAAGGAAAAATGTCTCTTTGTCACAAACACCATGAAGGGTACTGTGTATAAAGCAATCACGACAGGACAAAACAAAAAAAAAGAAAAGAAAATGAAAACTGAAAGATACATAGGCACTGGATTACACACAAAACAAGGTGTCAGAATTGCTGGGGAAAAGGGCACAGTTCACACATACACACACTTTTGTCCATACAGGGCAGATAACAGACTATGGATAATACCATTAGCTCAAACTAATCTTACTGGATTAAAAAGGAAGATCACTGAACAGCGAAAGCAGCAATCACTCAGCAGGCCAGCAAAACACTCTGGAAGGAAGGTGAAGTAATTTCCAGCTTTTCTGGCCAAAAAACATGCTGCCATTTCTAAGCAACATGAGTACACAGAAAAGCTGACAATAAATTTTTGTTTCAATGCCTAACTCATACATCTACAAGTACTTTATTAATTTTAAGTTTATAACTGTCACTCATCTTATTCATTGTCCATTATTAAACACTACTGCAAAATATTAAATGTTATACAACTTTATATTAAACTAATGTATACAATTAGGCAACAATTTTCAGTATACTGTCTCAAATGCACGGTTCATGGCAAGTGGTTCAATTTCAACTCTAAATAAATATATGTACTAAATGGACAACTTGCTCTAAACACATAATGGCTCTGGTAAACAACAGTTCTATATAATGTACAGAATTATTTATATGTTTTAATATTTCAGCCTAGGCATATTGAATACACGTGTCAGAGGGTCAAAGAGCCAGCCACTTAGGGTCTCATTATGACAAGGAACTATTTTCAGCCTGTAGACCTTACTGTGAGGTCAGCAGTGCAGTTTCTCCACAATGAGATTAATGACAAGAGCACTGCAGGGAAGTAAAGATCTGGCTAGTCTACATACCAAGGGAGAGTGTTAAACAAGGCCAAGATAACCTGAATCAAACCTGTACAGTGCACAACAGTCTTCCCTCTGTGGATAAATACCCATTTCAATGTAGCTGCAGTATTTATAAGCAAGCAGTCTACACATTTCCTTCACAGAAATTTGTTGGGAATTCAGACGATATTCAAATATTGATTCATGCTGTGATGCGAATCTACAACTACTGAAGGAGCCATTTTATAAAAGGCTTTTTTGAATATATTATAGCTTAATAAATAGCTGTTTACCACGGCTCAGATACATATCGGTGGCTAGCTCATGTGTGAAGAGTCTGGAGTATGGATATGTCTGCTACAAAATAATGTAAGAATGGTGATAGAGAAGTTAGTTTTAGGCACAACTCACAGAATGCAGGAAAAATGTTAATCTTTTATTTGCTAGTGCAAACTGTGATACTGCACAGAGATAAGTATTATTTGATAAGACTGAACTGCTAGACAAGTGTAAATATTAATTTTGTAGATATTAAAAGCCCAATATTTGATAGCCCACTGAGAAACAACACAAGACATTCAGTTTAGCAATCAGTAATTATCAAAAGCAGAGCAGCTCATGCTTTATTCTCTTGAAATGTCTTGGGTTTCTATCATACATATTTATTTTGCACTGATAGTATTACTAAATCATTTATGTTCATGATGCTGCCAGGCAATCCTACCTTCCACTTTCTTCTTGGTCTATATTTTACCTTCTACCTGCTGTACGACGTTCCAGGAGCCATGACAACAATACAAAATGAAAGCAACCATGTAGATCAAATTTGTACCTCATCAAAGTAATCAAGCCCTGCATAGCCTGATTCAAGTGGTGGAATAAGGGTATTAGTGTGTTTATGAATCTAAACCTTGAATCAGTCACATTTTTAACCTTCTTTATATTTATTAATATTCCCTCTGCTTTTACAGTATATTCATTTCATTTTCCAGCACAGATGTTTGTTTTGCACAAGGATGAAAACTTTTATTCCATGTTACCAAGTCATTTGTTAGAGCACATTCCATGGAGATCAAATGTTTATTATCATCCAGCAAAGGATTCAAACTTTACAACATAAATTATACCTAATAAGTGATTTACTTTGAAAAGAATATACTGTATAAACACAAATATTTTTATACACTATATGATCTACTATATACATTTTCCTAAATAGTCATTTCCTAATGTTCATAGTTTCAGTAAATGCAAATCAAGGTATCCAATTATTTCAGTTCAGTGGACTAAGGTTATTTAATTGACCTGTAACCTTTGGATTTTTGGTTTTCTTTTCTTGTGACATCTGCCAATGTGTAACATATCAGACTGAGTCTTTTAATGTTTACTGCATGTAAGTAATGCATTCTGGCAGGTAACGAAAGACTGTACATAGTAAACTAGCCAACTATTAATGATAATCTGCAATTTGACAAACATTGTGCTGTCACCGGGGGCCATGTCTCAGCTTAGTATAACAGTGCAAATATGTCCTTTTAATGCCTATCATTTTGACTCAATACCCTATATTATTATGAAGATATATAAAGTATGTAAATGGATATGCAGGTGAAAACAGTGGAGTCTATGCCTTTATGTGTAGAGAAAGGTGCTAGTGTCGAAAATAATGTCTCTTTGTAATTGTACTTAACTACCTTTATGTTCATCTCTTTATATACAGAGATCATGCTGCCTACCTGTACAGTTTTGTGCTATAGCAGGGGCTTCAGAAACATAATGTTACCTAGCAAAGAATTTATAAAAACACATTTGAAATTGATTGGGATAATCATATCACAAAATGATACCAAACTGCATACTTTACTAAAATATTTACAGCAACAATTTGAGAGAGACAGACCAGATATGACACACAAAGCTGTACACATTATTATAGATTTTAATAGTCTCCTTGTGAGAATTAGCATGGATGTTTGTGCATGGGAGGACCCAGCAATGGAGTGGCAACCAAACCAGTACTGGATCCGTTCTTGTGCCTATTGCTGCCATCAGACACTCCAGATCCTCAACTGGGTTAATCAGGAATGAGCAATTTATATTACAAGTGAACAGGTACAATTATACACAAACACCAAAAAAATCTAAAAGTACCAAGCACATGACTTTATTTCAAAAGGCCATTTCTAATTTTGATCCTGCCACAATACCTTCCTGTGCTACAGTATATATACTCCAAAAAGCAAATCTACTGAGGAATTTACTCAAAAAAAAAAACAAATCAGTATGTTACCAGCATTTTACCTTACTAATAACTGTGGCCAAGCTTCACCCTGAATAATTAGTTTATGAGTAAAACATTCATGGATTCACACTGTGACAAACATTTTATTACACAAACGCTCAGACTGTGTTCAGTGATGCCAAAAACAGGGAAATCAGCTAAAAACGCCCACACAAACAGACACACATAAAAAAAAAAGAAAAATGAAAAACAGAGTCAAAGGGCATTGTGCAGATTTTCTACCCTTCAGCAGGTTCTGCTCTAAGGAAACAAATTTCAGTGCCTGTCCTTTCAAACGTAAAGCCATTCTTTGCTAAATCAACTTAAACATGTTTACAGTGGTTATCAAAATATTATTTGTCTAATTACTTATATATTTCTCTCAGATATAGCGGAAGTATTTGAGAATTCTTTGCCCCTGTGCACAATGAATATGCTGTAGGTTTTCTTAAGTTAAAGACTATAAATTAAGCTAAGTATTCTAAATAAGGCAGAAAAAGAAGTAGTCAGAGTTCTACACACAGGAAAGTCAAAAAAATGGCAATTAAAAACATAATGCCTGAAAACAGTGCACCAGCTGTCACCTTGTGTGCTCCTCTTCACCCTAGGAGCAAAACCACAGAGACACACACCAGGACGACAGGCTACCCAGCTCCTGTGAATATAATAAAGAACATGAAAACCTTCTGCCATCCACAGAACAAATTATTTTAGTCTCAAATTCTATGATTAAAATTAAACCACACCCATGTACAGATACATACCCAAACATCTGTTACTTGATTAGGCAAGTCAGACAAGGGGGAAGCCTAGTCTGCAAAAAACAATGTGTTGACAGCAATATATGACACACCTCTAAGATGTATCATTAGTCAAGGAGTTCCACTTTTGAAAAAGATTTCTAAGTATATGCTGTTTGTACAGTCTCAGGTATCAAGGAAGAACTCTAAATGAAATGCAACCCTGGGGCAACTGCAAGGTGCACTGCAATGCCTTCTAAAGAAATTCCAGTTACTATCATGAAGAGCCTTGCCAAGACCTGTTTGCAATGTTCAACCAACAGACACACCTGGCATCAGCCTCTTCTTTGCAATTATAAATATTATATACTTCTAATGAATGAGCTTACAAAGTGGCATCTGCAGACTCATCTTTCTAATTCTCACCTCCCAACTACTTTCAAAAAGTCGAAATTCTCATTCTGCAAGTTCTTATTTTCTCTTAAAGCTTCCTCATTGTATGGTTCTTTCCCCTTTGCAGACCACAAATTCTAAGAATGAATTTACTCAGTTTAACTTAACCCTATTTATAACCATCTCTGGAATGCTACGGGACAGTCAGGAAACCCTCTAAAGTGAGGATATTTATTGTACAACACTGCAGCAAAGCAGGAAGCATTTTAGAGGACATTGTGTTCATTGCCATTTTGGGCTTCTTGTGTGAAGGTTTATATGTACAAGGATTAGGATGGGTCCTGCTTTGCACATTCAAGGAAGTCTTCTTTCATCATTGTTAATAAAAAAATGGGAAAATGGACAATAGATGAATAAATATTTACTGACAAGATGTAGCTTGACCAATTAAACAATTTATCCTGCTACCTACATTTTCAGGAGGCTAGGTTCAAGTATCAGGCTGGTCCCTGTGTGTTTGTATGTGTATGTTATGCTTCCCTGAACAACCAAAAGACTTGAATTTTGGTTAACTGGCAACTTTAATGTTCTTGGGTAAGTGTGAATGAATGTGCTCTATGTCACACAGATACACTTTACCCATATTTGGTTCCTATCTTGCACCCAGTACAATTGAGACAGGTTAATTTGGAGGAAATAAAATGTTATCTATTTATACATCTCCAAGCTATATATCACAGAGGATGCAAATTCAATGCAAGTTCACATCCGCTGATCCATTTTAAATAAACATATATGCTTGCAGAACACAGCAAAAAAACAACAAAAAAAAAAAAACATTCACACCAGACATTGGTATTGGTAGAGTGAGGGGCATAATTCTAGATTCATCAATCAAGTTGAATGGTGAGCATCCATGAGCCCTAGACAGGGAGAAACACCATTGTATGTGGACATGCTCAGCCACATCCACCTCAAACAGATACAGTTAACCAAACAGACAAAATTGGGGTATGGAAGGAAAACTGGTGTAAAAGACAGAGAAAATTCAAATGGTACATACATAGTGCTCTGGTCAGGATATAAATCAAAGATTGTGAGGCAGAAAACAACAGTTTATTTAGTAAAGATTATATAAAGGGAGCATTAAATGCTATGTGAAGTGAACTGGTATGTACCATCAAAAAACACTTCTCACCCTTATGCACCCCCAAACTAAAATATGACTTGACTTTAATTACAATTTATGTTTGTATACTTGTGTACTGGATGCTCTAATATAAAGAAAATTCCTGTTGTTTCTTTTAATTCAGTTTAAGAAGTAAACAAAGTGAAATACAACAGGACAACCTGAATTCAGAATAAAAAGAAAAAACACTTGTTCAAATCAAATGGCGTACTTACAGTATGTGGTAAAACGCATTGGACTTTTTGAATTGCTTTTTATCATGTTTTACGCCACTGGCTTTCCAAGACATAACCTACTGCTTCAAGTTCCAATTGATATTTTGGTAGGCCACATTAACTTGAAAAAGTGTTACATTAATGTTTAGCAGAAGCGAGTAGGAAATAGACATGCAATGAACTATCACTCACCTAGCGTGATTCTCAGGCTGCAAAACTCACCCTTTACTATTACAAAACTGGAATAGGCAACCCATGAATGGGTACAGATACAGTTCTCTCTCACATCCCAAAGACAAACTGAACCTCAGATTTCCTCTAAAATTAGTAAATGGGAAATCTGAGGTCTCCACTAGCATTTAGCATCCAAAACAGATATTGCATGCAAGAAGCTCATTTATGGCTACATTTTAAAATACTTTACCCTCTTTGCTAGCAAGTGGAAAGCCAACATGTTTTAAAAAACAAAATGTGCAGGCAATATTTCTATTTAGTATTACGAGGTCAGAATGGATGTTATCAATAACAGACAATTCAAAAACATGCAATATCTAAAGGCACTACATTGTTCCATTGGGAAGCAGTGTGGGAGTGGGTACAAACAAAGGGCTGGTGTCCCATCCAGGATTGTTCTATTCGCCCACACCCCTACACCTAATGATGTCATTAAAGGCTATTGCCCTGTAACACTGAATGGGAAAAGCAGGTGTAGATAATAGTAAGGATTTGATTTTATTTGTTTAAAATAAAATACCACAGTTTGTTCACTGTTTGCTTTTTGGAACACTACAATTTTATTTTGAACCACAATTTTTAATTGATTTATTAGAACCTACTGAAGAAGCAAGTAGTTTTTTTTTTTTTTTTTTAAGTTTGGAGCCCTGCCTATGTCAGCAAAGTGTGTGACTGCAGAAAAAGGAAAGAAAGAAAGGCATAAAAATAATATTTACCATCTACGATTTTCTGTTTAGAACTCAATGGTTCCTTGATCTTTTTTTTCTGCAGTCTTAAGCTTATTTCAAACAATTAAAACTCCAGCATCCAATCACTTAATATTTAGGCTCTACATTAAATATTTAGAGGCTGGCCAAAATGTCATTTCCTTCTGTTATTAGATACTATAACTCCACCCTAGCCTCCAGCAAAGTAACAACTTCATTATTCCTATTCCTGAAATTCAGCTTTGTTTCAGCATTTACCGAGCAAAGATCCTGTTTTGACCACCACCTCCCCCACTTCTCTGTGGCCTTTCCTCTGCACTTCATTTTTTTCACTAGAACAGCAGCTTTTGTTATGAGGTTTTAAACATGGAAAGAAGACAAAGAAAAATCCAAGCTGTGGAAATGCTAATCAATTCTAATTCATCACTGACTGGTCTAGCTTACTAGGAAAACTTCCTAGTCATTAAAGCATCAACTATTTCTTTGAAACAATCTGAAATCTTTCCAGGAGATCTGATTTTTTTTTTCTAACTGCAAATTAACAGAACTTATCAAAATAATATGTCACCTACTTAGCAATGCTAATAATACACTCTGCATTTTGTGTAGACGCAATTTTATTAGGGAATATTTAGCAGTTATATTATCAAATGCATAAACTTGCAAATGTTAATCAAGTTTCCCAAACTTATACAATTTTTTTTTAGAATGTAAGTTATCTTTGTAGCATACCAGACCCCAGCAGTTAGCCCTATATTGCTGACAAATCCTTTAACATATTTGTGTACTGTTCTGTTCAGCATGCAGAAATAAGGAACCAAAGCCAGCCCTGGGCTACACAGGTATTCTTATTCCACTAAGCTAAACGAGTTAGAATCTTTAGTCTAAACGAAATGGCCATTACCTGGGGACATAACACAGAACAACATCTTTTTGAAGATACTAATAAATTCACCAGATTTTTCCAAGACGAATTATAAAGCACATTCAGGGAAAATGACCAAAATAAATAATGAATGAAAATCAGGAACCTCTTCACAAACTGAGTATAAACTCATACCACATACAGTTGAAGTATATTTTATTCAGACATTAGAATATCTTAGAAGTACTTAGCTATAGTTTTACCCAACCTAATCAACCCCAAATAAAGCAGGTGATTTATAAAAGTTTCTGAAATTATTCAGATGGGTTTCCAGTTTCATTATTATCATTTCAATATGCGATATTGGCTATGAATTTTATTTTAATGGATATATTGTATTGCACTGTTATTTGGCAATGCCCATACACTATGAAGATACACTTGCTGTCCTTTGTTGCTACTGTGGTTTTATGGTTGCGGAATCAAAAAACATTTCTTGGAACAATCTTGTATGGCATTAAACGTTTTCAGTTCAATTACATTTATCTAAGAATTTCTGAGGCTTTGCATTATTCAATATTATTATATATTATTCAAGTTTTGATTTACTTCAGAAAGTAATAGCGCACACACACTATAGCCCCTTTCATACACGCAACCCAGGGATTCTAAAGTATCCCAAGAACTCAGTAGAACTCAGTTGATCACACTTTAAAAGAGCAACCAGGCAGTTTTCCAAGTTGATGGCAATAACACATTAAACTGTCATTACAGAAAAGGAATGTGCCCTTGACCATGCTCTACTTTTTTTTTTTTTTTTTTTTTTTTTTTAAGAAAAATGTTGGGCATCAGTTGTTGTGTTTTGATTTTGTATAATGAGTTAAAAATTCACAAGGACAGCTTTAAAACATATCAACACTTTTAATTACACCTGGAAAAAATGGAAGAGTCAGTGTGAAGTAGCTAAGATATAAAGACAGAAAAATGCTGCAATTATTCTATACAAATTGCATCAATTAGTAAGTGAGCATAACATTTTTTCTTCCTAGCCCAGGATGAACAGTAGCATCTTCATTTGAAAATGGGTTCCAAAAAAAAAAAAAAAAAAAAAAAAAAACTTCAAAAAAGTAATCAAGCAAACCTTTCACTTATTACTTCTCAAGTCTCTAATAACTAGTTTACCTAACATCAGCACATAATAACTTAAGATGCCCCAGAATACTTGTATTCTTTAAATGGCAGTCTTCTAGCTTAGCTCACTCAATACACCACTTCTTTTCCATTCCAATCTTAGTTGTCTTCTATAAAAAATTAAACACCCTACTTTTCTTCATGTGGGTTTTTTACTCCTAAAATTCAAAAACTGCAAAGTATGATGAAACACACAGTCGAAAATTTAGTTGCCCGAGTCACAAATGAGACTGATGATCTTATTTCAACTCATCTGGCTCTATCAATACATGTTTCATATCAGATGGTCTATAAAACTGCTATTAACTTAAATTGATCCAAACAAAGCCATCTACGAGACTATTCAACTCCTAAATACGACCAACATTACCTGATGCTGGAGTTTAATGCTTCAAAAACGTGTTTATTACAGGACTACAAGAGAACAATTATTTTATTATGCAACTCCTACTCCATGAAGATCTACTCCTATGTATGATCATGATGTTCTAACAACAGCATTTAAACAGAGGCTTAGGACCCTCTTCTTCACAGAAAGGACCAAAAAACACAAAGAAAAAGGTACCAAATGTTAAAGTGTAATATAAAGTGGTACCTTTGAAATCTCAATTCAGCAATACTTTGGAACCATAGGGCGTACAGAATAAATGATGGACTGTTCCTATATTCTTAACTCTGGCCTTATTTTATTTTGAGCTTGTTATTGTTATAATTTAACATCATTTTCTCTGTAAAAGGATTGCTTCTAAACTGCTACATAAATCATAGAATTATTCATTACTGTTACTACTTGTACTTGTTTAAACTTTGTTTCCACAAATTTCTTGACGCTGGCCACAGGTATTAATTGATAATGCATACATCAGTCCTATTGCTAAAATTTGAGGATGGCCGATTACGGTGTACTGTCAGGATTTTGTAGCAAGAACGGCATGACAAGGGCACCATAAGCATAGTCTGCATCTTCCTGAGACACCAACTGTCTGGCAGCAAAGACAACATCTTACTCAATTCTGAGGGTATGTATGCAGTCCTTGATAAAATAATTCAGCATTAGGGCCCTTCTGATTTTAAAAGAGTTCATGGCTAGTGGAGGCTGTAGTATCTTTCAAAAAGTTCTGACTAAGTGGCTGGCTGCAAACACAAATGCGACATATTGTCAAACTATGATACATCAGCCTAATTCTTTCAGCATTTATGACAAATCAACATTAACTTACTAATAATTCAAACTCAACTAATGTGCATTTTATCATATATTGCGGAGTGGTGGCTCTGAGGCTAGGGATCTGCACTGGCAATCGGAAGGTTGCCGGTTCGAATCCCGTAAATGCCAATAGGGACTCTGCTCTGTTGGGCCCTTCAGCAAGGTCCTTAACCTGCAATTGCTGAGCGCTTTGAGTAGTGAGAAAAGCGCTATATAAATGCAAAGAATTATTATTATTATTATTATATATTATAAAATACTTATGTCTACACAAGTACATAGAAAATTATATGACGTGCCATAATACAGACTCTGCAAAAGTACCAGAAGGAACAGTTACACTTTGGGCTCTCACCATTTCTGTGGTGAGTGGACAAGTCAAACAGCAGGTGAATCCAAGTGACTGATGTTCAGGACTCTTGCGGTAATGTTAGTTTTGTTTCACACATAATGCAATCTCACATTTCACCTGCCATGTATAGACAAGTACTTTTTATCATTTTTTAGAACAAGTGGTTTAGTCCCAAATTTATTTCTGTTTTTTCCATTACTTCCATTTACTCTCTTCTGAATAAAGGAACAAAACGGGGCCTTCAAGTTTTTGAACTGCTTCTTTCATGTAAGTATATTTTCAGTTGAACTTTTTTGTGTACCTGAAGCTTGTGCTCCTTACTATTATGCACTCTCTAAATAACAGTAGTCTAAGCAGTCACTTTTATTTTAAGTTATTTGATAATACATTACCATCAGAATTAAAAGCTGAACAACATACTGTATTTGTCTACCCTTCCTCAAATTTATGGCTTTCAGTTTAATTTTTCCATTTTTTAACATGAAGGAGAACATTTTGGTATTCTCCATCATATATTAACCACCAGACTGCCGGAAGTACACAGTCATTTATGGAGGTACTGCGAAACTTCGAGTACTGATACAACTTCATTATCATAATGCAGATTGAAAATCAGCCGTGAAAAATTAGCCAATTTATATCGGTGCCCAATCAACTGCACCATCACTACTGGAAACCTAAAAATATAAGGCACCAAAAATACGAGATGTGCGCTATTAATTTTTTTTAACTGATCTAAAAGCTGTACAAAGATCAAGTGCCCATTTTGTACTTTACTACCAACTGAGAATATCACTCCTGATAGTGGTGAAATGCAGCCAAATTCATGAACACTAGTGCAGGATATAGTATGACATTGTGGGCATGAAGTTGGTCTCTAAACCACAAGGATGCCAGTTCAAATCCTGTCTCCGGCTTACTATACAACTCTAAGCAAGTAAATATTTCAAATGAAAAAGCAAACAAAAAAAAACAAAAAAAAAAAAAACACAACTAAAACACACAAAAACAGTTAAACTATGTATCTGTACTTTGAAAGTGCCTTAGGATGCGGTTTTCTATAGATAGGTGCCATCAAAAGTAAAGATTGTAAAGCATAACTTGCAAACAATCAGCAATATGCAATTATTTCTGAAAACTTTTAATGTAACTAAAGACTACATTCCATTGCCACTGCTGCTCCTTATGAGCATTCATCTACGTTAGCATGTCTTGCGTTACGCTGTTGTGACAACTTATACATTTGATTTTACATATTTACAGGTTTATTTAGGCATTAGCAGACCTAGTAAGTTTTATTGTAATTATGGCAAGTTTGACCTGGACAATTGTCTTACATAGTTTCCTGGAATACTGAACTCTTTTTTTTGTTTACATAAGTTTTTGACCTTGCAGTTTACTGGTACATTTCATGTACCTCCTGTGTGCTTGAGAATGCAAAAGTTAAATAAAATGGGAAAATCTTAAAAAAAAAAAAAAAAAAAAAGGAAAGCGCATTTCCACTTACATTGAAGGCACAAGATACCCGATAAGGAAGGCTTATTTAAGATGTGTTCAGTACATAAAATATTGGTACATGCATGAGTTTAGAAAGGTGAATCACAATTTTAAAGCGTTTAAAACAAAACAAGTGTTTATTTTTAAAGAGAGCCAACACTGAATGAGCTGCTCGTGCCTAGGTTACATTAACATTTACACATAAGATAGATATGTATTACTACTTCTAAGGAAAAACATTATGGAAACAAAAATGAAGCAAAAGCGAAAAAGACTAGAATGAAAGCTAGAAATGTATATTTATCTAGACTGCAAGGTATAATGTTACTCTGCATGAAAGTAGCTCCAAAATTAATGAATATTAACTTAGTTTAATATTTGACAGGTGCAAAGTACTCTGAATGGAGAATCAGTGAGACCAGATGAATGTTCAGACTGTAGCTACTGCCATGTTAAAAAAGTTCTATTCACTTAACTGTGACATGCTAAAAAAAAAAAAGTTACTTTTCCCACCATTGTTTTGGAGAAGAAAACATGAAAAGGCATTTTACTACAGGTAAGCACAGATAGGGGATGTCAACTTTTTTGGTGTAGTAGTTTTTTAAATAAATAAATAAATAAATAGGATATTGTGTAGCAACATGTCAGTGATGAATTCAAATATACCTGAAGCAAACACTGACTTTGTATTATTGTGTGCGTCATGATGGCATACCAAAAACTCCCCAACCACCCCCATATTATTTATTTTTTTTGCTATATATTACTTAGTATTTCATTCTAAATGTCTCTTTTCAAACCTGAATTTCAAATGCTCAACAGCAAAATGATTTCTCTGTGTATGCACACAATTATAAAATTTGAATTTTATATGGTCTTGTACTGAAATCTTGTGCTTTTATTCTTAGCCTGGTTTTCACCATAAATTGTTACTGGACACATGACCTTTGCTTAGTTTTTAGGTATTTCAGTATTAGAAAACATCAGCATGCAGAAATTGTATTGAACTAGCCATAACTGACAAAAAAAAAAATTTGATCCCCGTATGACCTGCTCCCAGAAAATATTCATTTCAGTACTCCATTTTACAGAATGCCTTCAATGGTGCTTACTAACGCAAATTCAGTACACATGTAGTGAATCCCTGGGTTCTATATTATAAATACTACATGATTATATCAGATATATAGCCAACCAGAGGCTGTGTTTCCAACAGTCTAAAGGTGCATTGTTTAAATGAACACAGCATGAATTTGAGCAAGCACTGAGCTAGACTGCATCCGGTCCAGTCTTGTTTTGTTCTCACTACTTTTGGGATAGACTTTACTTTTTATTAATATCTACCTACAAGAGCACACACTTTGATCACAATATGAGGGCCTGCTTAAAAGTTCAAGGATAAATAAAAGTTATCTAAGAAACACAGCCATGAGCTGTAGAGCCATCCCCTAAGAAAAACACAGTGGGCCTCATCACTTAAATTAAGATTTGGTATTTTGGAAGTTTTATTTATTTGTAATAGATATCCTAATATTGTTGTAGAAGTTATTCTAAACAGTTACTGCTCACGTCTTTCACATTGTCTCTTTGTACATCAATGTCGATTTCATTAAGCTACCTAATTGGAACTTGGATAAAGAACCTGAATTGCAAAAATTCTTCTACAATGCTTGACCTAGCATTGGACTTTCATCTACATATGGGTATTACACAGCAAATGCAACTCTTTTCTGTTCCAGATGAATACAGTGAAAACATGACCGTTGGAATTTGAGATTGTTTTTCTCTTCTCTTTTGCTATTAGTATTTAAAATAGTTGCCCCAAAAATTTTAAATTACTTTCTGTTGAAATTAGCAGGAAATCTCTGCAACCTACTCTTTGTTTAATTTCATATGTCCTGTTTGTTACTACAAAAACCACAAAACTATCTTGTTTATTTAACATATGCTCAGCTGGCACTCAAAATGGCATTGCACAGCAAGGCTATTATCAATTTTTTTGCAGTGGAGACTTAATGAGTAACAAACTTTAACAGGAGGTTAAACATATTTTGACCTCTCTGGAGCCTCCTAAAATGCCACACATGGGAAAATATTTGTGCATGTTTGCAATGTTACTGAAGAGTGCAACTGTAAGATTTAGACTGATACAAGAAAGTGGATCTATGCCTTTGCTTCACTCTGATGTACAGTTGTTCAAGCTGACAAAGTTTGTACAGAAAAATTAGGTGACTTATGACTATTTCCAAACACCTATTTTAAATTACTAGCAATAATATATACATTTATACCTATGATTACATACATATACATTTACAAACACACAAATTTGTATATAGTATACATGCTGCAGAGTGTCCTAAAACATTTTTGTGGCACATGTAATTATGTGCTTTAACAACAGATTAATTTGACTATTTTATGGGGCACTGAGCTTTTGAATTGATTATTATATGTACAGTTTTTCTCAATAAATAGGAATGGAAAAGTCAAAATTGCTACCTTTATAAATGCTGAAACAGCCAAGGCTTGAGATGAAAACAAACAAGGCTAAAGTACAGAATGTAATTTTCTTTTTCCACAGAAATATGATTTCATATTACAGAACAATCCATCATTTTGATTTAGGTGCCCCCTATTTAGGTGAGCATAAGTATTGAGACAACTGGCTGTCATGTGCTGTCACAGAACAGCACATTTTGTTGTGGGCATCTCAATTCAGTGCACCTAAAAAAATAGAAAATCTAAAGAACCAACTATAAAAGAAAACCAAGCAACGTGAAAGTCAAAAAAAAAAAAATTCAGTTGTGACTATAAGACACGTAAAACAAAAGAAAACAAAAAGGTAAAATATCATGAAAATTAAACAAAAGTCCTTAGTAATAAACAACCAGGTTGGCCAAAAAAAAAAAAAAAACATTCTGAGCTACGAAGAAAAACTGACTGTCAGGAGAAACTAATATCTTATGCAGAGCATACATCAAAAAGTGTCCTAATCTAATATTTGTAGAAGACTTCAACCAAACTGCAAAAGCCACATACTGTATTAGCTCAAAAATTCAAAACTTTAAACTAGAATTGGTTTATAGCTTTTAAGATGAGTTCTGGAACAAAGCGTTAGGGGCAGGTAAGACTAAGATAAATCCATCCTTAAATAAAAAGTAAATACCCAGAACATGGAACTAAACAGCAGAAACCATGTCAGATCAATTAAGAAATATGGAGGCAACAGAGTAGTCAATTATAGCAGAAGAGTTGCTTGGAAAATTCAAAGAAATTGCATCTTTGTTCATTGGTTCATAGAGTCATGAGAACCAAGTGTGCCCAAATCAGTGTTATGATTTGAATCAAAATAAACATACATTTCACTCATATTAAAGAAGACTCAAGTCAGAAACCCTTAAACAAATGGATAATGTAAGGGTGAAGAGAACACTTGGCATAGAATCTCAAAAGCAAACAAAAAGAGATCGTTGATATCAGCTTGTCAAAGGCTCGATATTGTTATTTGCAAACACCAAATGTAATGTTAAGTATTACACAAGTTTGAATAATCAAAATTGAAATCAAAGGAATTGACTGCATTAAGGGTATTTTCTAAACTTTTACCCTATGCTCTCACCACCAGGGTACTGCCATCTTTTGAAACGTGCCTTTCAGCCCTTTGCACAATGTGTCTTATTATATTGTGTATGGACTCAAGCATAAAACTAAACAGGTTGGTTTTAAAGATTACATGTTTGAAAAACTTGGCTAAAACTGAAGAACAGTTAATTACCCATCTGAAAATTTCACCAGGCAGTTCTTAGGCTTCTTCACTATTTTTCCATTTTCAATGCAGGTACTTTTCTTCCCCACAGTCTGCTGTTCTGAATGAACAAGATGCATGGCAAACGTATGAATATTATAACATAATATTTTGCACCAAAATTGGTAACAAGTTTACTTCTTTAGTCCTCCTGTGCCATTGCTAGGGAATGTCTCATCCATCTAAAGATAAATATCTTTTACAGGGGGAGAAAAAAAAATAAAGAAAAGAATCATGCTGAATAGCACTGACACTTAATGGATCAATCCCATCCAACTCCTGATTGCTGTCTGCATGGGTGTTCCTAGCACATTCCAAAAGATGTGCATGCCAGACTAACTGGCAATTCTAAACTGGCCTCCTGTGGGTGTCAGTAAGGCTGTGTGCAGGACACTGCAATATACTAGCCCATGATGCTAATAACTGTCTCCACAATTCCAAAAATGGGTAAGCAGGTTTGAGAAAGATATTACTACATTCATTAACATTTTCAGCATATAGTCACAAATGTGCAGATATACCTGCTTATGACAGACAAACCCTGACACTCCCTCTGACAGGCTTTAGACTGAATTATGGGCTGCCTGCTGGTTTAATCTTCTTGAGCAAGTCACTTGCTCCAGGTGTAGAAATACATAATCAATTGTGCAAAGCACAGGATCACCCAAATAATATGTACACCTTTACACGAGTATATATTTGAAAAGAAGTTACAAAAGATACGACTTCAGGGTCTAAAACTGTGCCTCCCCAATGCTGCCTGATCGATGCCCCCTCCTCACCATCTTTTGAGTGGATACACAAGCAGATTGGCATATGGGAAACTGGACAGTACGGAGGGCCGTCTATCCAGCGCTCTCAGATAAAGGCGCCGCTATTTCAAAGCCTCGGATTGCCTAAGAAAACTGTTGCAACTCCACCTTACCGAGAAAGGAAAAGCGTTGCCCGATCAGACCCTGTTTACTAAATTCATTTGCAGTATTGTAAAACTCCGCTTCAGTGTCAGAGAAAAGGACCCAGACAACAAAAGAGCCACAAACAAAGCAGATCACAATTGCTGGCTTGCCTGGAAGGCTGCATTAAGGCGAGCTGAAACAAATTCCCCAACCCCGCAGCCCAACAATACTCACCCAAAAAATAATGTTGAATCCAAACAAGAAATACTTGACACAACAGCTCACTTCGGGTCCTTTAAAATGGTGATGCTTTCCAGACATTCTCTTGTAGAGGATACTATCATAAACCACCTCCGAAGAGAAGAGCTTAAAAGGTCAACTACACTGAGACGACAAGAAATTTTTAACAATAGACAGGCAGCGCTAGCAAGAACAGGGGGGCACAAAACAAGACATCGATATGAAGCCACTACAGATTCTGATCCGCAAGAAGAAAACCGAGCCCGCGATCAAAGTACATTTCACGAGCACCACAGCCGAAGATTACGGTGCATCGGGCAGCGATGGGTTGTGTGCCCTTTTATTTTGTTTACTTGGTCCTCAGTTGCCTACGAGCTGCCTCCATGTCCACAATAATGTGCACCTTTGATTTCTTCTTTTTATCTATCGACCTGGCTCCCCTCCTGTTTGTTTTTAGCTCAGCTTGCTTCTCGAACGAGCGAGTTTTTTAAACAGCGCTTCCTCGTGGAACCTGCACACATTGCACTCGATTAAAGCGGCTTTGAATATGTGTAATGGTTTCGTGCCAGCTTACCACATGAACTGGCTTTGTACACTGCCTAGCTGAAACTTAAACGTATCTGCTGCTAACTCGTTTGTTGCTGGAATATATAATACAAATATCTTAATATACTACATCACCGTTTGTCGCACCATCTGGAAAAGATGATGCTCCAACTGCAATTGTATAAAGACTACTTAAGTTTTGCCTCCTATATTGTACAAAGCTTCAGACATAATTTAGGGTGATGAATTTTGGCATGGGGTATTATCAGTTTCATACTTTAACTCACAATATACTACACTTTTGAAACTGAACACTGTCTGAAAGCACATACATTTTCATTATCCAGTGCTTAATGACCTAATTACTTGTACTGTATGTGTTTCCCTACAAGCCTTGACAATGGTCATTAAATTTAATTCTAAAGAGAAAGCAGTAAACTGTAAGGTTGCTTTCAAACTACTTTTACATTGTTGTTTGCTGTTCATCCAAGTGATAGTTGCCTTCACTGAGGAAAGAGATAACAATGTTGTTTTTGCTCTATTACCACTTACACCCAAAGCAGAAATTAGAGGAATAAAGAGTGAGGTGCAGGTAGAATGGATGGTACAGGCCGCACACTTAGCAAACAGTAGGCAGATAGGAAAAGAGGAAACAGTTAAAAGCAAATTCTGGCACACAATTTTATTCATCTGGCAAAACAGAGGACAAGTTATTTGACTCTCAAAAGTAACACATTTTCAAACTTGTTATGCTTATTCTATTTTGATTAAAGTTTTTATATTTTCCAAAGTTTAATTATTTTCCCCCTTTACTTACACAAGACACTAAACACAAATGCAGGGCCGGCGCCTAGGGAATAGATTATAAGGGAGAAAAAAACCCAGCCGCATGGGTTAGCCACTGAACAGTCAGTTGGTGCATTAATAAACTTGGTCTAGGGTGCCAAAATAACCTAGCACTGGTATTGCACATATGGCACCAACTAATATATTTGATAGACAGCCAGCGAGATTAGCATTACTACATAACAGTTCAAAGAGACTGGATTAGTAATCCACTCCAGTCACTGCCATTGAAGAGTCTGCGTACCCCCCAATGTCTGTGTGGGTTCCATATGTAGCGGCTGGAATCGCTGTGCCTCTAAAGACACAATTCACATGCACTACAGTTTGGGAGGAGGCAGGGTGATGAGGGACTAGGCAACAGTTGTATATAGTTAAAGCATGTTCAATAAACAGTCAGTAATTTTTGCCTGCATTAAGAAAACTTTGTCTGGGGTGTTTTCTTTCATTGCAGGGCACTACAGTGGTGACCCCAACGATTCCAGAGTTACGATAATCATGTGTGCCGACGCTTTGGCGTTAAAGTTACTGGGATTTTGGGAACAGCAAGCCACAACATGGTTCACCCAAACTGAGGCACAATTTGTATTGCGGGACATTATGACAGATGACATGAGGTACTACTACGTCGTTGCAGCTCTCAGCAGCTCTACAGCATCCAGGGTGGTGAGTCTGCTTGAAAATCCCCCGGACACAGACAAGTTTGTAACTTTAAAGGCATACCTTTTAGAGACATACAGCCTCACAGAGTCAGAGCGGGCATGGCAGCTACTAACATTGCCGGGCCTGGGAGATGTGAAGCCCTCCACGTTGATGGACCACATGTTAGCTTTGCTAGGCAGCCATAAAGCCCTGTTTTATATTCAGAGAGAGCTGTTTCTCCAACAGATGCCGGAACAAGTACGCACTGCCCTGGCCAATGTGACCATCGATGACTACCAAGAGTTAGCCAAGATGGCCGACAGCCTGCACTCTGCTTTGCAGAGCTATCTTCCACCTGTAACCTTCTCAGTCCCATTAGCAAGCCCGAGTCTCGTACTGCTCATCCCCTCCTGCCACCACACAGACAACAGACTTGTGTTTTTACCATGCCCAATTCAGCAAGAATGCAAAGAAATGTCGCCCTCCTTGTAAGTTTAACCCACCCAGGTCAGTCAACACTATCTCATCAGTACCTGCAGACCACCTACTCTACATAACAGATGCCCAGTCCGGCCGCTGCTTTCTATATGATACTGGCGCACAAGTGAGCATGCTTCCTGCATCACCTATTGATGTGGCTTCAAGGAGAAAAGGGCCCATTTTGGAGGCTGCTAATAGCACTAGTATCCCCACCTATGGAACGCACCGCACAACCTTATATATCAGTGGAAGGCATTTCACTTGGACATTTGTCTTGGTCAAGGTGGCCAGGCCGCTGTTGGGTGCAGACTTCCTCCATATGGTGCCCAAAGCAGGTGGAGGTTTCCGACCATGTGGGGATTACCGCCGCCTAAATGATCACACTGTCCCAGACCATTGCCCAATTCCACACATACAAGATTTCTCAGCATGGCTCTCTGGGAAGGTAATCTTTTCAAAGGTGGACCTGGTCCGTGGCTACCACCAAATACCTGTGAACCCGGTGGACATCCCCAAAACAGCAGTCATCACCCCCTTCAGATTATTTGAATTCCTATGAACACCATTCGGCCTTACAAATGCTGTGCAAACATTCCAGAGGTTGATTGACTCTGTCCTCAGCAATTTTGACTTCCTTTTTGTCTACCTAGATGACATATTGGTTGCCAGCTCCTCCAAAGTGGAGCACCTTGCCCATCTCTGAGCCATTTTCGAGCGCCTGAGCCTGCATGGGTTGATTATCAATCCTGCCAAGTGTCTATTTGGAGTGCCTGTCATAGATTTCTTTGACATTGCATTTCAAAAGAGGGTGTGATTCCTTTGCCTTCCAAAGTCTCTGCTGTCACTGATTTTCCACAACCCCGCACCGTACGCGCCCTCCGGGTATTCTTGGGCATGGTCAATTTCTACCACCACTTCATTCCTCGAGCAGCATTCATTATGCAACCTTTATATGAGGCACTTCAGGGCCAGTCCGCGAAGTCCACTGTCACATGGTCCAAAGACCTAGATGAGGCATTTACGAATACCAAACTTGCTTTAGCTGACGCGGCCATGCTCGCTCACCCGCTGCCTGACCCTCCACTTGCCCTTACAACTGACGCATCGGACCATGCAGTGGGGGCGGTGTTTAAACAGTGGACTGATGATGCATGGCAGCCATTGGCATCTTTCAGCAGACATTTACGGCCCAATGAATGCAAATATAGCATTTTCGACCGGGAACTACTAAGTTTGTACATTCAACATTTCCTCTTTTTGCTTGAAGCATGGCCATTCTCTGCATTTGTCAACCCACAAACCACTTGTTCTCGCAATGTCCAAGGTCGCTGAGCTGTGGTCTGCCCAACAGCAACAATACCTGGCTTACATATCAGAGTTCAGAACAGATGTCTAGCATGTTGAGGGTAAGAACAATGTGGTGGCTGACTGTCTCTCACGGCCCACATTTTCAACCATACACATTTTAATTGACTACTCCCAACTGGCAGATGACCAAGCTGAGGACCCAGACGTCCAAGCTCTTCACTCGGTAGACACCGGCCTGCAGTTGTTAGAGGTGCAGTTAGACGGCAGCACTGCTAAGCTCCTGTGTGACACCAGCACAGGTTACCCACGCCCAATTGTCCCCAGCAACTGGAGATGGCGCATCTTTAACACCATAAACAGCCTCTCAGATCCAGGACGAAAGGCATCCCAACGTTTGGTGGTGAGCAAATTTATTTGGCATGGCCTCAAAAAAGATGTCCATAGCTGGGCAGCAGCTTGAGTTGCATGTCAAAAGGCTAAAATACATTGCCATGTTAAAGCCCCACTGACACTTTTCCCATTGCCTTCTCGCCATTTCAACCATGTTCATTTGGACCTGGTAGTCCCCCTTCCTCCTTCTCACGGTTTTACACACCTGCTCAGTGTGGTTGACAGGACCACCAGGTGGCCTGAAGCTGTCCCTTTGACGTCCACAACTGCAGCAGAAGTAGCAAGAGCCTTTATCAACACTTGGGTTGCATAATTCATCACGCCATCCCACATCTCATATGACCAAGGTGCACAGTTCACTTCCCAGCTCTGGGCTGCAATGGCACAAGACCTTAGGATGACCCTGCACCATACCACTGCCTATCTCCCCCAAGCTAACGGCCTTTGTGAGCGATTTCACCAGTCACTAAAGTCAGCCCTCAAGGTCTCCCTTACCAATGACAGTTGGGTTGACCATCTGCTGTGAGTACTGTTGGGGTACGTATGGCTCGAAAAGAGGATCTGCAAGTCTCATCGGCTGAAATGGTGTTTGGCCAACCTCTCCGTGTGCCCAGGGATTTTATCTCTCAGAGTTCTGCCCCCTGGACTGCATCTCGACACCAATCTCTGTTCCCAGACACAGCTGTCACCATCCAGCCGGTACCTCCTGCCCATAATGGCTCTCCTCACTCCTGGTTTCCATGCCATCTGCAATCAGCAAAGTTTGTATTTGTCTGGCACGTGGTACACTGCGGCCCACTGAAACCACCTTATGATGACCCTTTCCGAGTTCTGGAATGCGAAGACAAAATATTTGTGCTTGACATTGGTGGCAAACAGCAGACGGTCTTGGTGGATCACCTCAAGCCTGCACATTTGGATTCCTCTGTGGTTTTTGACACTTTTCTGGCACCTGTTGATGACCTGGCACCTGCTTCCGCTAACACACCTGTACCTACCAGGCAGTCAGATGATAGTTCTCCAGGTCTGGTCACAACCCCACCTAACTGCACTTGGACAGGTCGCATAATGCACGGCCCAACAAAGTTAACGTTGCCCATGCATGTGAATTCTGGGGATCTGTGTAGCGGCTGGAAACGCTGTGCCTCTAAAGACACAATTCACACGCACTGCAGTATGGGAGGAGGTGGGGTGATGAGGAACTAGACAACAGTTGTATATAGTTAAAACACGTTCAATAAACTGTCAGTAGTTTTTGCCTGTATTAAGAAAACATCTGGCATGTTTTCTTTCCTCGTAGGGCACTACACATACATATATACATATACATACACACACACACACTATATATTTTATATATATATATATATATATATCCATCCATTTCCCAACCCGCTGAATCCGAACACAGGGTCACGGGGGTCCGCTGGAGCCAATCCCAGCCAACACAGGGCACAAGGCAGGGAACCAATCCTGGGCAGGGTGCCAACCCACCACAGGACTATATTATATATATATATATATATATATACATACAGTAAATACAGTATATATACAGCCGAGAATTGAGAACGACACAAATATTAATTTTCACAAAGCTTTGCTGCTTCAGTGTTTTTAGATCTTTTTGTCATTAGTTTCTATGGTATACTGAAGTATAATTACACACATTTCATAAGTTTCAAAGGCTTTTATTGACAATTACATTAAATTTATGCAAAGAGTCAATATTTGCAGTGCTGGCCCTTCTTTTTCAAGACTTCTGCAATTCGCTTTGGCATGCTGTCAATCAACTTCTGGGACAAATCCTGACTGATGGCAGCTCATTCTTGCATAATCAATGCTTGGAGTTTGAAAGAATTTGTAGGTTTTTGTTTGTCCACACGCCTCTTCAAGGATTGACCACAAATTCTCAATGGGATTAATGTCTGGGGAGTTTCCTGGCCATGGACTCAAAATTTCGATATTTTGCTGCCCAAGCTACTTAGTTATCACTTTTGCCTTATGGCACAGTGCTCCATCATGCTGGAAAAGGCATTGTTCATCACCAAACTGTTCTTGGATGGTTGGGAGAAGCTGCTCTCAGAGTATGTTTTGGTACCATTATTAATTCATGGCTCGGGATCAGGGCACCACCAGTACAGAGCTTGCTCAGGAATGGCAGCAGGCAGGTGTGAGTGCATCAGCATGCACAGTGAGGCGGAGACTTTTGGGGGGAGGCCTGGTGTTAAGAAGGGCAGCAAAGAAGCCACCTCTTTA
>NC_041404.2:109212397-109214897 GCF_900747795.2 Erpetoichthys calabaricus
TAGAAGTAGACACCCCCTGGCTAGAATCTTTCCTTACTTCTGGTACTCGCCCCGAAACCCTTCACATCTCCTGTGTTTTTATTTCATCCACAAAGGCAGCTGCTTCTGTTCATCTTACATGCTCACAGCATATATTTTATCTTGGCGGCTCAGTGCCTCATATTTCCTTAGCTAAATCACGCACTGTTAAATGGGGGGAAATAGGACCATGGGTGGAAAAATGCCTTGAAAGAACAGACTGGTTACAAGTTACTCCAGGTATTTTTGATACTCCTGACCGTTTAATAACTAAAGTGGTGCTTCAAACTGATTTTTTAGTACATCGCGCTTTGTGCCGTCCTTCCTCTTTTGCTTGTTCATTGCAAACCACTTTCCCTTCTTGGCTCTCTATGCTCCCTGATTCACTATGGTCCCAGGGAAAGAATGATTATGGAAGGATAGCCCATTGTGAGCCTCTGGTGATCCACCCGAAATCCTCCTTCCGCCCGCACCGTGCCCAATATCCTCTGTCTCCCGAAGCAGAGGCTGGCATCTCCGCCGTACATTCCGATCTCGTCAAACGCGGTGCCATTATTCCAATTGAATACTCTCCAGTCAATTCCCCCATTCTACCTGTAAAAAAGGCTGACGGTTCATGGCGTTTCGTACAAGACTTGCGACAAGTAAATTCTGCCATCTTCCCTAGGGCCCCTATCGTCCCTAATCCTTCCACTATCCTCTCTACTATCCCTCCTTCCGCTCGGTACTTCTCCGTTATTGACCTAGCTAATGCTTTCTTTTCTATCCCTGTACACCCTGATTCTCAATTTTGGTTTGCTTTTACTTTCCAAAACCGCCGTTGGACATGGACCGTCATGCCTCAGGGATACACTGAAGCCCCTTGTGTATATGGACAAGCTCTTGCTCAAAATTTAGAAGGCTTTTGGCCGGACAGAGGTAGTACATTGATACAGTATGTAGATGACATAATGATATGTAGCGCTACGGAAGATGATTGTACAAAAGATACCCAGAAATTGTTGCTGTTTTTGGGGGACAATGGCCATAAAGTTTCTAAAGTTAAGCTGCAGCTAATCAAAACAACTGTAAAATATCTAGGTCATGACATTACGTATGGAACAAGAGCTCTCTCTAGCGATCGCATTACAGCCATCCAAAATCTTCCTAGACCGGTCACAAAACAACAGGTTATGTCTGTTTTAGGTATTCTGGGCTACTGCAGACAGTGGGTTCTAAATTTTACTGAAAGAGCACAGCCGTTGCAACAATTGGCTAATACTCCTGGCATCCCCCTTTCTGGCCAGGTCCAATGGAATGAACAGGCTGAGAAGGCTCTCTGTAACCTAAAAACTGCTCTTCTATCTGCGCCCGCGCTTGGTTTGCCTGATCATTCTCGTCCATTCACTTTGTTCGTGGACGAAAAGCAGGGATTTATGAATGCAGTACTGACGCAACAACACGGAGATAAACAAAGACCGGTGGCTTATTTTTCTAAAAAACTGGATCCAGTGGCCGCAGCACTTCCTCCGTGTCTTCGTGCTGTGGCTGCAACAACAGAAGCTGTATTAGCAAGCACGGATGTAGTTCTCATGAGCCCCCTAACAGTTAAAGTGCCTCACGCTGTACATTCTATCCTAGTACAAGCCAAAACTTCACATCTCACTACTGCTAGGGCAATACACTATCAGAATGTACTCTGTACTTTGTCAAATGTTACAATTGAAAGATGCTCCACTTTAAATCCAGCCACTCTTCTCCCAATTAACAACGAAGGAGAACCACATAATTGCCATGATGAAATAGCAAAGGTTGTAAAACCTAGAGTAGATCTACAGGAAACACCTATAGAAACTGGAGAAATGATTTTTGTGGATGGATGTTCCTTGCGATTGAAAAATGGAGCACCCTCAACCAGTTACGCAGTGGTCCAAGGGGACCGCCTGCTGGAAGCAAATCGAATTTCATCAAGCTTGAGTGCACAAGCAGCTGAACTCGTAGCACTCACTCGAGCATGTCAGCTGTCCGAAGGGAAGATCGTAACAATTTATACGGATTCCAGGTATGCTTTTGGAGTCTGCCATGATCATGGAGCACTATGGAAACTAAGGGGATTTAAGACCAGTACTGGCAAACCCATCCAACATCAGAAATTGATCGAATCCCTTTTAGAAGCTATAACCAAACCATCGAAGCTAGCGATTGTTAAATGTCAAGCTCACACAGGAAAACAGGATCCTGTTAGCAAAGGAAATGAATTAGCTGACCACTTTGCTAAAGAGGCTGCATATAATAACACACCAATTTCTTTATTCCAACAGAGAAATGACCAGGATCCTGATAATCAAATTATTTCTTTACAGAGTGCAGCCACGGATATCGAAAGGAGAAAATGGTCCAAAGAAGGGTCCCCCTCTGATGGAGTCTGGACTCATAAACACACTAACAAACCTTTTCTCCCAAAAGCCTCTTTCCCAGGAATGGCAAAAATCGCCCATGGCCT
>NC_041404.2:109219897-109272397 GCF_900747795.2 Erpetoichthys calabaricus
TACTCAAGTATGTGATAGGGTGTTCTTCCCCATCAAACAGCTGGGACAGGACTGCGCCTACTCCGAATGCACTAGCGTCAGTTTGTAGTATAAAATCTTTAGAGAAATCGGGATTTCGCAGCACTGGATAAGACGACAAAACTTTTTTTAAATCTGTGAAGGAACGTTTGCAAGGTTCTGTCCATACAAGGGGGCTCCGCCCCCTGCTCGCTTCGCTCGCCTACCCCCGGCGTTTTGAACCCGTGCCCGCTGGGCAGCTACGTGTCCGGATGACGCACGTTTAATACGGAGCGTTTGCCCGTGTCATTGTGGAGTCCCCCACTGGTAATACAGAGCTTCGTCCGTACTATTACGCGGTGCATTTTGGACTACTGCGGACCCCGTAGTTTTTCTCGTTTCAGTTTGTATCTTTGGTCAGTTGAGCTCATGTTTTTCAAGCTTTTGAATTCCGGTCTTCATTATCTGTAACCTGCTGTCCATGTGCGTGGCCCCCTTGTTCAACCTGTTTATGACGTTTTACTTTGCTTTCTACTCTGTCTTTAATTTCTGACCTAGCTTTATTCCGGTTTTGTTTCAATGACACTGGGTCCGTGGTGATTATATGTAAAGGAGGCAGTCTAATTTTACCCTTTTGACAACTACGTGTAAATTCATTATTTGTATTGCCAGTTGTTTCTTCTGGGAAGTTAAGTGAATGACAATGATTGCAAATGACATTCATTAATTCCAATGAATTTTCCTCAATAGTGGACTCATTATTGAAGGCGTTGTCAGCCAACTGGCGTAAGCATTTAGCAGGTGTCTGGCGTTGATGTCCGCGACGGGCATGTTTTGCTTGTGGCGTTTGACTGACGCGTTGTTGCATGTACATTATTTGTGACGCGCTATTTTGTAGTTTTAATTGATTTGCCACCGCTTTGCGAAATAAGGAGGATCGCACTCACTGTTAATATGTATCCTTTTCTGCAGTTGAACGGTTAATAGTGCTTTATTGTAAGGAGATACACCTATGCTCACACCTATGCTGCCTAGTGTGAAGGTGTTCAGATGACGTATGTTTAATATGGACGTTTCCTTTAGAAATGTGGTTTTGGGTGTCACTTCTTATTGGGGGGGTTGAGGATTGTTGTTGCGCGAGCGTCTTCTTTCTTTTTGTGTCCCATGGGCTTGACACCTACGCCGACACCCATGCTGCCTAGTGTGAAGGTGTCGACGTTCACTTTAGAATATGTGGCTTTGGGTGTCACTTCTTATGGATGTGTGGGGGGGATTGTTGTTGGGCGAGCGTCTTCTTTCTTTTTGTGTTCCTGTGTCTTGTTTGAATCCCCCTCTTTGTGTGTGTCCCGTCCCTTGCTTGTAGGGTCTGTGGGGTGGTTTTGTGTTCTTTTTTATTGTCTTCCATGGGCTTGTTGAATCCCCCTCTTGGTGTGTGTCCCATCCCGTCCCGTCCCGTGCCGCCGTTGTGCGCTCGTCTGTTCTTTTTTTTTGTTGTGTTTAGTTTCGTGTGCAATGTGTTTTGTGCTTTGCCCGCAGTTGAGTACTTTTTTATGTGCCTTTTCCTTTTTTCGGTGCTTGTGTGACTCCTTTTTGTATGTGCTCACTCCTTTTTTCTGTGGTCTTGTCCGCCACTCGCGGCCCCTCATCCGCCTTTGTCGCCCTCTTTTGTCCGCCTTTCTCCGACTCTCGCGGACTCTTTTTGCGCCTGCGCCTCTCGCGGACCCTCATCCGTCTCTCTCGCCCTCTTTTGTCCGCCTTTCTCGGCTCCTCAGCCGACTCTCGCGGACTCTTTTTGCGCCTGCGCAGTACGTCTTTTTGCAGCTACGGCCCATGGCCGGATGTGCCTGCGTCCATCATCCGGTTTAGCATTCTCGGTTAGTAATATAGATAATAGGGCGGTTTTTTCTTCCTTTAGTAAGCTCCGAGAGAGGAGCAGCCCTATTTGCGAAGTCAGGGATGAATCTCCTGTAGTAACCAGCTAGTCACAGAAAAGCACGCACCTGTTTTTGCGTTTTAGGATGTGGGTAAGCGAGCACCTCCTGTATTTTCCTTAATTGTGGACGAAGTAAACCCCTGCCCATGGAGTAACCTAGATAATGAGTCTCAGACATACCTAGTTTACATTTCTTAGGGTTAGCAGTCAATCCAGCTTGTTTCAGGCTATCAAGGACAGCCTGGAAACGTTCTAAATGCGAATGCCAATCATTGCTGAAAATCACATCATCAAGATACGCCCCAGAATATTCAGAATGTGGACTCAGTATCTGATCCATCAATCGCTGAAACGTTAGAGGGGCCCCATGAAGACCAAATGGGAGTCTTGTAAATTCATAAAGTCCATCAGGAGTCGCAAATGCTGTTTTCTCACAACTGTCAGCCTCTAGAGGCACCTGCCAATAACCCTTTGTGAGGTCTAGTGTGGAGATACAAGTCGCCTGACCCAATTTTTCCAACAGCTCGACTACTCGGGGCATTGGGTAAGCATCAGATTTAGAAACCTTATTCAAGCGCCTAAAATCGATACAGAAGCGAACCGAACCGTCTTGCTTGGGAACTAACACGACCGGACTACACCAGTCACTTTTACTTTCTCGAATTACACCTAGCTCCAGCATCTTCTTGACTTCTTCGCGCGCACAATATTTCTTCATGCTTCCGGGATTCGAAATGGCCGCCTCTGCACCCGAACACTGGGTTCAGTGGTGATTTTATGTTCTGCTAAACTAGTGACGCCTGGCAAGTCTGAAAAAACATCAGTGTTCTGTTCTATCAAGGTTAATAATTCTGTCTTTTGTGAATCAGTCAAATCGTTACAAATGACATCATCAGTCTGAGGAACAGCAGCCAAGGATGTGTAAACCCCTTGTCGGTCGTGCCATTTCTTTAAGAGATTAATGTGTAAAATTTGGAATGGTTTTTGCCGGCCTGGTATTCTAACCTTGTAATTTACTGGTCCCATACGCTCCTCGATAACTGCCGGGCCCTGCCATTTAGCTAGGAATTTGTGCGGGTCAGACGGTACCAGTACTAAAACACGATCTATTGTAAAGACGTTTTTGTGTTTCCTGTTCTCGTTGTTGATGCTCCACAGCAATAGAAGAAAGTCTAGAAATTATCTTGTAAGGAAACTACCCGCTCTGCAAAACTCTCCCCGAGAGATGTTATTTCATGTCCTATCCATTCTTCTCGTACAACATCTAGGATGCCTCTTGGGCTCCTGCCAAATAACAGCTTGAACGGACTCAAACCAGTGGATGCTTGCGGCGATTCCCGCACCACGAACATAACAAAAGGCAGGACGGTGTCCCAAGTTGTGGGATCATTATGAGCAACTCTCCTGATCATTTGTTTTAAGGTTTTCTTAAACCGTTCAGTCAAACCATTAGTCTGTGGATGGTAAACGGTGGTGCCCAATTTCTTAATAACGAATCTATTACACAATTGTTTCATCACACGAGAAGTAAAAGGTGTGCCTTGGTCAGTCAAAATTTCCCTAGGAATGACAATACGAGTAAAAATCACGCACAGAGCTTTGGCTACTGCGGAGGAGTTGGCCTTGCAGCTACTTCTGGATATCGCGTTGCATAGTCAACTAACACCAGCATATATTGGTAACCATTTTTAGTCTTAGGCAAAGGGCCTACAATATCTAATCCCACCCTCTGAAAGGGGACATCCAAAATAGACATAGGACAAAAGGGGAGCCCGAGGAGGCTTATAAGCGGAGACGATCTGACAGTCAGGACATGAAGTACAGAACCGTTCAACATCTTTTCCCATATTCAGCCAATAAAATCGTTTTGATAACCGCTCTCTGGTCTTATCAGCCCCCAGGTGCCCTCCCAAGATGTGAGAGTGGGCCAGCTGTAAAAGAATTTCCCTATGCCCCTCAGGTACTACTAGCTGCTCAATAAATTCCCCCATCAAATGGTCTGTAATCACTCTGAAAAGACAACCGTCTTCTTCTAGAAAAAGTGTGGCGTTTTCAAGCTTCCGGTATCGCGCTCTTGGTAATGGGAGTCACTAGCAGCGTGAGCCTGTTTAAATGCATATTCTAATGAGCCATCAGCATGCTGCAAGCGCACAAAACCCGGCTGCTCGCTAGTACTGTTTGGGATCGGAGGCATTTGCAATCTGAGAGGATGTGGAAGGGCCTTGCCATTCTGAGAAATTGTGGGGGGTGTCACCCTCAGACTCACTGGAGAGATCGGGTTCAATATCTAATTGAGGTTCCTAGATTTTTCCCAACCGGCACCAGTTCTCCTTCTTCCTCCCCCCGACTAAGTTCAACAGGTGAATTGATGACTGGTGAGCGATGTTCAGCCATTAGTCTAGGAAAAAGGGCATTTCTTCTGCCTATCAGCAAAGGCCAAGGGCATGAGTCAGAAACAGCAGTCCAAACTTTAACTTATATGGGTCGTCACTTTAAAGGAAGAAGTAATGTCTCAAAGTCTAACATTTCCATGTACACAACGAATTTTTATAGTCTCAGTATTACTATGGTATCTGTCGTCAAGACAGTCGCGTCTGACAACACAAAGGTCACTGCCTGACTCCAACAACGCTGTCAGCTCGCGGCCCCCGAACATTACCGAGAAAAATAAGCCATCTTTCTTTTTCGACGGATCCGGAATATTTGAGCAACAAACCTCCACTGCGCCAACTTCCATCGATTTGGTGAGAGATTGTCGCCTGTCTCCAGCTCAGTGACCGGGTTGGTCGCACCGCAAACCTCTTCGTTCAGCACCATTGCCAAAATATCCTCAGCGACGTCCATGGCCACAGCCGCTTTCTCCAGAAGCGGGCATCTCGTTCGTAACTGCACTAACTGCGTTCCCTGGAGGCCTTCCCGACGAAATCCGATGATCAGTTGCTGACGGTTGACAATGTTCCGGTCCATGGTCAAGTTGACGAGAATGCCCTGGGCGGTTCCTTGGAGTTTGTAGCACAGCATACGGGGCACCGAACCCACCGCTTTTTTTCCCCAAGTGGTCTGCAAGCCTTCCAATCGTTGAGATATAATCGTCAGTGATTCAAGATTGTGACGAAGAAACTCATCTCGGAGAGGTGCAGGTATCCCAAATAGCACGATGTTCATAACAACCTTTTCCACGATGCGCTCCATCTTATCTCCCTCAAACCAGCAATGCACTTTAGGAATCAAATCTTGTATTTGTGCACGGATGGAACCGTCCATATTCAGTCTCCAGTCGTAAAGTGTAAAACCTTTAGACAAAAAGGTTGTGGGTTTACGCAAAACAATTTGCTCCTTCAAAAAACCATAATCGCCAAGCTTATCAGCAGGTACATTACGTAATGACAGAAGGGCGTCACCAGATAAAAACGGGGTGACGATAACAGCCCAATGACATTTGTCCCATCCTAACAAAGTCGCCACTTGCTCAAAAGCCAAAAGAAACATCTCTGGGTCATCAGATGGATCCATCTTCGTCAGCACATTCTTACCATTGTCCGGGAGCGGAGGCAGAGGAACAACTCGCCTAACATTTTGCGGAGGTGGAGGAGGATCATCCTCCGGATCGTAAGGGAGTGGAACATTCTGGGTGATTTGAAAACTGTATTTGGCTTCCAACTGTGCAACCACTTCTCGTACCACTTATCACGCTTGGGTCACAGATTTGCACAGAGATACAGGAGGTTGTAGAAAAAAAGGAACTTTATTCAAAGCACTGCAAACAAACATTTGTCTTTTTTCAAAAGTTTAAATGTGCTCCATGACAAGTCAGAGATGACAGTCCCGCTAGGAGCAGAGAATGTCTGAGAGAGAGATAAGGGGAAGCAAACAATCAATTTAACAAACTGAGAGAAGCCCGTGCAGGCTTTTTAAGAAGGCGGAGCACCGCGCGAGAGGCATATTACGCGACAGAGCCAGCCAGAAGGGAAATGAGGAATGTGAAGGTAGTCGGTCTATGTTTCTTAGGGGTTTTCCCAGGGGCGTCTATCTTCTGGAGGTGCGATCAGCATCGCAGCTCACAATTATATAAAAATAAAATGACCACAATGCTTCCCTAAGCATTATTTTCTGCTGTTTTGCCATTAGTGATGCAAAAGTCAAAAGGACAGCAAGATGCACCGTATATATTAATTTAAACATTAATCATCAAGATTCAGGTACTGATCTCTTCAATTGATAACAATTTTACCTTTTCAGTTTTCTCTCAAATGTTTAAGTCTTCTTTTCATTTTCTTGGGCTTCATCTTTCCATACTTATTTTACATATTTTTTCTATCACAGGAGTAGAAATGGAACACTGCGATACTGAACTTTTAAAAAGCATGGACTGGAGGAAATTGACTTTTTTTTTTTTTTTTAAGGAAGAAAATGTGGGCAGAGCCCTTTCAGTGACAGATTTCACTGCTATTCAACAATCTTTTAGGTAAGTAGTCCCAAAATATGTGTTTGCGTTCAAGAATCACATCTGGCCATGCACGACTAGGGATCAGGTCATTGTTTCAGCCAGTCAAAATGGTTTTTGGAAAAGTTTCGTTTGCTTGTAACCTTGTGTTTCTTATCAAAGCTGGACTTGGTGCAGCAACAATGCCAAACTTCGTTATGGGTTGCCTTCTCCTACACAGAAACTCTGCTTCTTCTTTCAGCTGCTTCCATTTAGGGGTCTCCACAGCAGATCATCCATCTCTATCTCTATGTATCCCTGCCTTTTACATCTTTTTCTGTCAAACTGACTGCCTTCCTGTCCTCCCTTACCATATCCATAAACCTACACTTTAGCCTTCCTCTTGCCTGGTGGTTCCAATCTTAACACTCTATTCATCTCTTCTCTGCATGTGTCCAAACCATCTCAATCTAGCCTCCCTCAGTTGGTCACTCACCTCACTGCAGTTACACTGTCCTAACACCTATCCTGTACAACCATCACATTTTTTTTGCTACTCCTGACTTCCTCATACAGAATCATAACTCCTTGCTTGGCACCATGTCATACACTTTCTCCAAGTCCACAAACATGCAATGCAATTCCTTCTGACCTTCTCCTGTACTTCTCCATCAACACTCTTAAATCAAACATCACGTGTATAGTACTCTTTCCTGGCATTAAAGTCTTCACCACCACCCAGCTCATGTCTCACTTCCTCTCTGAACTTCACACAATATTCTTCCTCTTTCAGCTTCCAGCAGCTGATCCTTAGTTCCATTCTCACTCTTTTCCTCACCTCTAAATTCATCCTGCATACCACCAATCAATGCTTTATAGCTAAACTATCCTCTACCACCACCTTAAAGTCTCTAATCCCTTTCACATTGCATCTCATACATAGGACAAAGTCCACCTGTGTTCACCTTCCTCCACTCTTATATATCACTCCATTTTCCTCCACCTTCTTAAAATATGTATTGGCTACCGCCATTTCCTACCTTTTTGTAAAATCAATCATCTACCCTTCAACATCCATTCATCCATTTTCCAACCCGCTGAATCCGAACACAGGGTCACGGGGGTCTGCTGGAGCCAATCCTAGCCAACACAGGGCACAAGGCAGGGAACCAATCCTGGGCAGGGTGCCAACCCACCGCAGGACACACACAAACACACCCACACACCAAGCACACACCAGGGCCAATTTAGAATCGCCAATCCACCTAACCTGCATGTCTTTGGACTGTGGGAGGAAACCGGAGTGCCCGGAGGAAACCCACGCTGACACGGGGAGAACATGCAAACTCCACGCAGGGAGGACCCGGGAAGCGAACCCAGGTCCCCAGATCTCCCAACTGCGAGGCAGCAGCGCTACCCACTGCGCCACCGTGCCGCCCCACCCTTCAACATTTCTCTCCTTAATGCCATACTAGTCCATCACCACTGTTCCCTTCATCACCATGCCCGGTACGACTTGATGTGATCTTCACTTTTTCTTCTTTGTGTATACTCTCCACCATTTTGTCTAACTCCCTATAAAAATCTTTTTTTCCCTCTATCACACATCCCACTTGTGGAGCATATGCACTAATGATATTTAACATTACCTCGTTGATTTCCAACATTATGCTCATCACTCTTAGGATTTTTTTGGGGGTGAAGATAATATCTAACATACTCTTCCTTTACAATTACCCCTACCCCATTTCTCTTCCCATCCAAACCAGGGTAGAACAGTTTGCACCCACCTCCAATGCTTTTGGTCTTACTCCCTTTCCACTTGGTCTCCTGTACACACAGTTTATCTACCTTTCTCCGCTCTATCATATTGCCCATCCAATGTTCTCCCCAGAAATTTTTTGTATAGCCAGGTGGCATGAAAAAGTAGGCGGGTGGGGTGGGATGGGGAAATTTGGTGGTGGGGGATATTAAATGGGCACTATTTTAGTTAATTATTATTTTCCAATGCTCAATATGTCTTCCTTTTTCAAGGCTTGACACTTGTTTATTTATTTATAAAGCGCCTTAAAAACAACATCAAGGCTGACCAAAGTGCTGTACAATTAAAAAAAAAAACCACCAACATATCAGACACACAAAACCAAAGGGTAAATGAAACAAACATGAACACATAAGAACTGAAGAGATTCTTAATAAAAAAAGTATACACATAGCCAACATATCATACTGGGTTAAAAGCCAGAGTGTAAAAATGTGTTTTTAAGTAGGATTTAAAAGCAGCTAGCGAAGGAGCCTACTTAACGTGCAACGGCAAATCGTTCCAGAGTTGTGGGGCTGCAACTGAAAAAGCTCGATCACCTCGGAGTTTACATCTTGCCTTGGGAACATGTAAAAGCATCTGGTCTGCTGACCTGAGAGAGCAAGATGGTACATAAGGGTGCAGCAGTTCCGACAAAGACGAGCACAACCATTAAAACATTTAAAAACAAATCCAAGGATCTTAAAATGGATTTGAAAAGGAATTGGAAGCCAGTGAAGGGAAGCCAGAATCGGGGTAACATGCTCATGATTTCTTGTGCCAGAATATTTTTTATTACATTTAAGAAGTATCCAATTCAGGATCCTGCAACCTTAACAAAAATGTATAACACAATTGTTATGACAAACCAAGAAGTATTGTCACTGTCGGGAAAAGTGCAAACATTGAAAAAAATTATGGGAAACCTAATGAAGAAAAATAAAAAAAAAATATTTTTCAAAGCCAACTTGCATATGCAGAAGGTGTCTTCAGTTAAGTATTTATTCTTCTTTTCTTCCTAGAGGCCCAGTTGTCTGCAGCTTTCCCCATAATCAAAGTCCCCAGGATTTGGGCCCTCCAAGGAGATCAGCATGAGATTTAGCGTGCTTTGATTCATGCGATTTCTCAAACATGTCTTGATCCTTTTAAGGGCAGAAAAACCCCTTTTACATTCAACTGTGCTCACTGGGATCACTAATCCAATATGAGCTAGCTTGGCTAAAATTTGGAAACGACTCTTTGAGCTCTGATGTCGTTTCCATTTTTAGTAAAATCTGTTTTGGACAGAAGTCTTTGTATGATTGACTTCTGATCATTTTTGATGCAACTGCCCATTCTTGCCTGCTACCTTCATATTTTAAAATTGGAGGGCTACCATTTTTGGAGTAATGATCGAAAAGAATTTCAGCAGACTCACTTGAATCGTGAGTTTCTGCATTGAAAACTTTTTAAAAGCTGGAAATACTTGGCATGTCAGGGAATTTTGCATCTAGGTGCTTGACAACTGTCTCTAGGTATTTATCATATACTGCAGTTTTGAATGACATTACATCACTGTGTATAAACAATGTGGAGATTGACCATTCTTCTGCCAGACAATGATGAAGGCTTTGAAAATCTCTCTCAGGAGGGTCTTTCAACTCCATGAAGGTCAATTTTGTGGCGAGCAAAATTGGCTCAATTTCGGTAAGATTGACATCTTGCCTTTACCAAGCCTTAGATAAGTTGGACAACAAAGGTAATACATCTGAAAGCATCAGAGAGGAAACAAAATTGTACGTTTTAATACATCTGCTTAATCCTTCAGGTGTGATCTCATTTCGTTCAGTGGCCTCTCTTTCCAGCGCAGCTATGACACTCATCATACACTTTAGATGACTGTCTCATGACTCTGCAGTACAGTCACTACGAGTGTCACTGGCCATTCTCAGCTTAACACTAGAATTACCAGAGCCTACGAAAAAACTCGTATATCCGGCCCACCTTAAATCGCTTCTTAAATCCGTTCACACCTCTCCGCCAGCATCCTTTGTCCTCTAAATGTGCTGATAAAAGACAAGCTGCCAGCAGCCAGCTATTCCATCCCCCCACCAACTTAGAACGTGAGCGAAGTTTTCCCAGCTCACGCCTTGATTGATTATGTGGGAGTGAAGTGGAGTTTTACAGTGGAAATAAGACATCATTATTCTAAAGTAATCTGTGTAAACACATTGTTAAAACAGAAACTTTGTCATATTTTAGTAATAAATGTTACAAAATGTAGTAGGCATAAACTATAGAATATATAAAGCCCGAATTCCAAAGATCAAATAAACACTTTCACAAAAGCTTCAAGAATGATTCAACAGCTTCTGTGGCGTAGCGTGCTAAGATTTGCCTCTTAGCGCAGAGCAGCTTTTCCTTGCCTCACAGACCTGAGTTCGATTCCCCGCTGGGGATGAAGTGTTGCTCTTTTTTTTCTTTTCTTTTAAACCTCAAACGGACATAAAATTTATACATTGGTATGCACTGTCAGTTACTGAGATCGTTATATTTTCATGTGGGATGCTCCTTTTCAAATATTTTTTTTACAATTGAGACTGCAATTAACAGGAACAACTGTCCTTATAACTTAGATCGGGGGAGGGGTGATGTTAGAGTGCCTGCGCTTATTCAGTACAGCAGGGACAACGCACATGTTGTTCTTTTTTTCTTTCAGTACACGTGGCTTCCCTGTTTATTTCTATATCTAGTGACTTCTCTGCCTGTCTGTCTCTCTATTACGCAGTGCTCTGTCTGTCTGTGTGTTATGGATCTTAAAAATAAGTTATAAGGACAGTTGTTCCTGTTAATTGCAGTCTCAATTGTTAAAAAAATATTTGAAAAGGAGCATCCCACATGAAAATATAACGATCTCAGTAACTGACATTGCATACCAATGTATAAATTTTATGTCCGTTTGAGGTTTAAAAGAAAAAAAGAGCAACACTTCATCCCCAGCAGGGAATCGAACTCAGGTCTGTGAGGCAAGGAAAAGCTGCTCTGCGCTAAGAGGCAAATCTTAGCGCGCTACGCCACAGAAGCTGCTGAATCATTCTTGAAGCTTTTGTGAAAGTGTTTATTTGATCTTTGGAACTCGGGCTTTATATATTCTATAGTTTATGCCTACTACATTTTGTAACATTTATTACTAAAATATGAGAAAGTTTCTGTTTTAACAATGTGTTTACACAGATTACTTTAGAATAATGATGTCTTATTTCCACTGTAAAACTCCACTTCACTCCCACATAATCAATCAAGGCGTGAGCTGGGAAAACTTCGCTCACGTTCTAAGTCGGTGGGGGGATGGAATAGCCGGCTGCTGGCAGCTTGTCTTTTATCAGCACATTTAGAGGACAAAGGATGCTGGCGGAGAGGTGTGAACGGATTTAAGAAGCGATTTAAGGTGGGCCGGATATACGAGTTTTTTCGTAGGCTCTGGTAATTCTAGTGTTAATCTGGGGAATGTTCAGAATATTTTGGATTTCCGTTAAACCAGCCATCCTAACTGAAGAATTTTGGAAGAAATGGAACATCTGCCTTAAGAAGTCATTCAGTTTTGTTAAGGTACAGCAGCTGCTGCTTGGGCACTTGCAAGGACCAAATCGGTGATTTACACAGTCGCAGTTGACCAAGAATCCAGACGTTTTGTCTTTAAGCAGTTTTGCCACACCTTTGTTTCCCAATCATAACAGCCGCTCCATCTGACCCTAGTCCAACCAGATTAGCAGTTTTCAAGCCTAGAGTGTCCATAGTCTCACTCAGTGTGTTGGTTATAGTCTCTGCTTTGCCATCAATCATATTGCGGGTTGATACAAAAAACTAATTCTGACCTCTTTAGTGACCTGGCAAACATATTTAATGTAAATAATTGTTTTACAACTGAGAGGTCCATGGTTTCATCACACAGAATACTGAAAAAAATTTCAGCATGTATATTTTTCAGTATGTTACTTTATTTCTGATGCTAAGACATCCAGCAGCTCTTGCATTATTCTTTCAGAGGTGTAATGTGCATTTTTACCAACACTAAGATGTTGTAAAAGGAACAACCAATTTCTTTAGTGTTCCAACAGCTTTTCAAACAACGTTTGTATGTGGCAATTCATTTTTTGTCAACCAATACATGGATCTTACAGAGAGATGCCTTTGTGAGAACTTTTAAGTTATTTAACACAGATACAGATCTTTCAACTTGACTGATTCCAGATTTAGGAAAGCGTGTACTAGACCAAAGGTCAGCAGATGACACAATGTGCATTTTACTTTTTTCATGGTCCAGCAAGCTCTCTTTTTGAATTCTTGTGCATGGCATGTTTACCCAAGGTAACTCCCTCCTTGGGGAGGGAGTTTGTTTGAATATTGCATGGACAATGAGCACCACATACCATTTTCTTATGCCGGATAAGTGGTGCTTAGAGTTATCAATTGGCAGAGTGTGTGCTGAAGAGATTTCCCCTGATGGACAAGTCTCTGCAATGTCTTTGTCTGAAATTGCCACATCAGGAGTTGACGGTGCACCTTCAGTAGTTTGTAGCATCTCTTTTCTGAAAGAACTGAGCAGTGTTTACTGAATTTTTTTTTTTTTTTTTTTTTTTTAAAAACACGTCGATAAAACATTTGGGAAAAAATTAAAAGTACCCATGAATAAGACTTTTTAGTGGGAAAGTGGGAGCCTGTTGGATATTCAATGCACACTTGCACTACGGCAGGGCAATGGCAGATGGGACACTGTGTGCTGCAAGGGTTTCTACACACTTTTTGCAATATGGAGGCAGGTCCAAATATGAGCAATTATAAGAACAATAGATGGGGTCACTTTAACAAAACCCTCAGTATAAGCATATATAAAAAAGGCAGAGGGAGTCACTAACAGGAACCACAGAGTGCTACAAGGATTTTTGCATACAGAACACACTTAATGCTTAAACAACTGTATATTATAATTATATATATAGGTTTGCTATGTACTGAACAAGAAGAGAGCAGCTGTATACTTAGCAGCACTACACAGACTGCACTGACACTGAGAACAGAGACGTCACTTCCTGGCGCCCTTTTTCTGATATCTGACAGGCTGGTTCCACTATTCTTTTTATTATTTACACTGACTCTGCATACACTGTAATCCTGAATGCTAATAGAAGGTGTTATAGGTTTGTAACACCTTCTATTAACATATCACAGCAGTCATCCTGCCCACCTCTAAATCCTCTTTGCTTGTGAAATGCTACTCTCCGCTATTAGCATGTACAGCCCCCTCACCTCCCCACACTCCTTGCTACTGTATTAAGCCTCTCCGCCCCCACAATTACCATGTACAGCCCCCTCTCAACCGCCCACCTCCCCATACTCTTTGCTTGTGAACTCCGCTCTGCCTCGTCACCGCTATTAGCTTGTTCAGCAGCCAGTAATCAGCAACACCCTGCCATGCCTCTCACCTAGCCACTTGCAATCCTGCCTCTAAAATATTTGTCCACCCACCCGTTTGTCCCTTGCCATCTCTGCAGATCATTAGATCTGCAGCCGTCATCTCGCAATGTCATGCGAGATGACAGTCAGGCGTTCACCTAAATTTGCTGGGCGCTAGGGAGAACACTGGCCATCTCTCCCTCTTTACCAGCATTTGTGCCAACATTCAAAGTTATGACCGTTTCTCTCCCACTGTCTTTGAAGCTGCTCCCTCCCCCCCCTTGTTCTCCTTTGCTTTCTTTGACCAGCAGAAGAACAGTTTCCACTAATACCCTGCTGGACAGCAGCATCAGTGGCGTTTGTTGGCAACCTGGGCCTCGACCAATCCAGTATGAACATTCCATTTCTCATCCGCATGTTTGATTTGGCAAAGGTTTTATGCCAGATGCCCTTCCTGATGCAACCCTCCCAAATTACCCAGGTTTGGGACCAGCACTAAGACCACACTGACTTGTGTGACCCTTGTGGTTAGGTTTCTCCTGCTCAGAAGCAAGCATTAAAAATTCCTTTTGGAGCATCATTTGTCATTGGCTTTGTTTCTAACAATGGTGCATCTGCAAACTGCAGCGGCTGCAAAGAGCCACCAGCTACTACTTACCAGAAATTAATAAAGAGTGAACACAGTTCATGGGTTTTTGGGCTCATAGTCCAACTGCTTGACATGATCATTCATGTAAATGTATGTCTACCAAAACTTCCAGGGAAGAGTTATTGTCACACTTCTGGGATGGTAGCAAGAGTTCAACTGTGAATCTCTCCGATATTGTACTATCAATTAGATGATGAATACCAACAGAGGTCCCTAGTAATTCCACAGAGATACTTTATTCTAACCTGTCAGAGGTAACGGCTGACATTAAATATGCAGTCACTGATCTTACTTGCTAAGCCAGAGCAAAGGATGACAATGCCTCTTCATATCTTACACAGATAAGCAGCAAACTCATGATGGACAACTTAAAGAACATAAGGACAACCTAGAAGAGAACTGGCCATTCCGCCCATCAAAGCTCAGCAGTCCTAAACCACTCAATTCCGTTAAAATATCAAATCTAGTTTTGAAAGACACTAAAATCCTACTGTCTACCATACTACTTGGTAATTTGCTTCATGTGTCTGTGGTTCTCTGTGTAAAGAAAAACTTCCTAAGTTTGTGCAGTGTTCCCAGTATTCTTCATGAACTAAATTTTAAAATAACCTCAATCCACTGTTCTAATTCCCCTTCATAAGTTTATATACTTCAAATCAGGTCTTCTCTTAATCTTTTGTTTAAGATGAAAAGACTGCTCTTTCCACCTCTCTTCTTAATTCATCCCTTGTAGCCATGGAATTAGCCTAGTCGCTCTTCTCTGGACATTTTCCAGCATTATGTCATTTTGTTTCTGTAGCCTGGAGACATACAGTTTTATAGATATGGCTTCACTAGTGTGTTATAAAGCTTGAGTATAACCTCCATGGACATGTACTCTATAACTGTGCTATATGACCTAACATTCTGTTAAACTTTTTAATGGATTCTCACTATCTGCAACAAGTTATAGCATGAAGTCCAGTATGACTCCGAAATCCTCCTTATAAGGCATACTTTAGATTTTCAGACTTCACATTGTGTACTATTCAAACCTAACATTTTTACTTCCAATGTATAAAACGTCACATTCATTTAGATTCTTTGTTAGTTGTGGTAATTATAACTCAAAGACACATGATATTCTATATGGTGTTCCACAAGGCTCTATCCTGGGTCCGCTGCTCTTCTCAATCTACATGCTTCCATTAGGTCAGATTATCTCGGGACATAACGTGAGCTACCACAGCTATGCTGATGACACACAGCTGTATTTATCAATAGCACCTGATGACCCCAAATCTCTTGATTCGCTAACACAATGTCTAACCTGTATCTCAGAATGGATGAATAGTAACTTTCTCAAATTAAATAAAGAAAAAACCGAAATCTTAGTGATTGGCAATAATGGATACAATGAGGCTATTAGAAATAAACTGGATGCATTAGGATTAAAAGTCAAATCGGAGGTAAAAAGCTTAGGGGTAACCGTTGATTGTAATCTGAATTTTAAATCGCATATTAATAAAATCACTAGGACAGCATTTTTTCACCTAAGGAACATAGCAAAAGTTAGACCTCTTATATCATCGAAAGATGCAGAGAAATTAGTTCATGCGTTTGTCTTTAGTCGGCTAGATTACTGTAATGCACTCCTCTCAGGACTACCCAAAAAAGACAATCGTTTGCAGTTAGTGCAGAATGCAGCTGCTAGAATCCTTACCAGGAAAAGAAAATCCGAACACATTTCTCCAGTTTTGATGTCACTACACTGGTTACCTGTGTCATTCAGAATTGACTTTAAAATTCTGCTTATGGTTTATAAAGCTTTAAATAATCTCGCCCCGTCTTATATATCGGAATGTCTGACACCTTATATTCCAAATCGCAACCTCAGATCCTCAACTGAGTGTCTCCTTAGAATTCCAAGAGCAAAACTTAAAAGAAGTGGTGAGGCGGCCTTCTGCTGTTATGCACCTAAAATCTGGAAAAGCCTGCCAGTAGGAATTCGCCAGGCTAATACAGTGGAGCACTTTAAAAAACTACTGAAAACACATTACTTTAACATGGCCTTCTCATAACTTCACTGTAATTTAATCCTGACACTCTGTATATCCAATTCATTATAATAACTATTCATTCAAAATTTGTACTAACCCCTACTCTCTCTTCTGTTTTCTTTTCCGGTGTCCTATTGGTGGTGGCTTGTGCCACCACCATCTACCCAAAGCACCATGATGTTCCAACAATGATGGATGGATTAAAAGCCAGAAGTCTGTATAACCATCAGCATCAAGTGACTCCGTGAGAACCCTAACTACAAAGAGGACTATTTCATTTATGTTAGGTAGAATGCCCAAAGGGGACTGGGCGGTCTCGTGGCCTGGAACCCCTACAGATTTTATTTTTTTCTCCAGCCTTCTGGAGTTTTTTTTTGTTTTTTCTGTCCACCCTGGCCATCGGACCTTACTCCTTTCTATGTTAACTAATGTTGTCTTATTTTAATTTCTTATTTGTCTTTTATTCTTCTTTTCTTCATTATGTAAAGCACTTTGAGCTACTTTTTGTATGAAAATGTGCTATATAAATAAATGTTGTTGTTGTTGTTGTAGATGAAATTTCATCTGCCACAAATCTGCCCAAGCCTGTATGCTGTCCAAATCCTTCTGTAACTATTGACCAGATTATCTATCAACCCAGCTAGCTTGGTATCATATGCAAACTTATGCTGCTTGTTACTTATATTCCCATCCAAAACATTTACATATATTTAAAATAGCAGCGGTCCTAGCCCTGAACCCCATGGAACACCACTCAATGCCAGCCAATTCTGTTATGGTTCCTTGCACCATAACCCTCTGCTCTGTGTCTCAGCAAATTTTGCACAAACACCACACTGAACTCTTACTTTTAGTTGGATGCACAGCCTCTAATGTGGCACCTTATCAAATGGATTCTCAAAGTCAAAATAAATATATACTCTACTTTGATCATATCCTTATACTGCTACCTACTAGAATTCCAGAATGCTGTTAAAACATGATCTCCCTTTTCTGAACTCATGCTGACTGTTCAGTAAAAAACTCCTTTTCTTGCCATGTGTTGCTCAATGTTCCCCTTAATAATTCCTCCCATGAAATTTACCCATTCCAACTGTCTCCATACTTAAAGGCTTACCCCAAGTCTAACCACCTTAGACTTTACTACATCTGCTTAAAATACAATTTGCCCTACCAAAGTTAAACTTAACAGTTTTAGTCTTGAGCCTAAGACAAATATTAAGAAATAACTCAAAACAGGAATAGATTCCTAAGGTATATCATTTGTTGTGGAAATGCTTTGTGCAAGATTTATTTTGGCATTTGGTATACTGTATTAATTCTCAAGATTTGTAAAGCCAAGAAAAAACTTTTTGGGGTGCAGTGTGAGGATACGATGACTGGTCAAAAGACCGTATGGAAGCTCCCTTAAATTAGTCACTTTGGCCATTGCACCAAATAAGGAATGAAGTGGTTCAAAAAATTAAATCAGTGTAGCTTATTTACCTTGACTTAAAATAACATTTTCATACCGTTTTTCAAAAGGGAGCCACCATTAACAATTCATTTTTCTAAATAAGTTTTCAATTTAAAATACCCTGCTTTCCATTTAACAATTCAATTAACTGATTTTACTAATAAAAACAAAGCTAATTATTTCAAAAAACAAAATGTGCTATTTGCATTTTAAATAAGCAATATGGTGCAGTTTGCTGAATAATTCAGTAAACAGTCTAATTGGAAATGCTTAGCTCTACTGGATGACATTGTTCTGAATTTCTATAGCTTGTCTCAACCTTTTCTTAGTTATTGGTCTTATGTTTTTCAGTGGTCTAATCAACACCTCCTTTACACTATTACCTGATGGACATTTTTAAAACCACTTTATGAATATGAGACTGAATTGTTGAAAACTATTTAACCTTGACATAATCACATTCTAGCATGGAGAATTAATATACTCTACTAGTGAAATGTTTAAGATCACCTCTGTATTTCTAGTTTTTCTTCCTATTTAAACAGCTGAAATGTAATGAATGACCTAAAATGGTGAAAGGGTAAGCAGTAAACTGCAGTGGTTTAAAGGGTTAGCAAAAAAAAAAAAAAATTTGGCCAGATTTATACTTCATGTGCAGCAACACACTCTCCAGCAGATGCTACACAAGCATTTTACTGTTCATACTTTACATAAATCTGGAAGATTCCACCAGGTCGCAGTGTGAGATATCATCACGGTGAGAAAACTGAATTGCATGAAACATCCATTAAATTCCGAGGACACCTTGCCACAATATCTCTGAAAAGGACGTTTGATGACTAAATCCCTCAAATCGAGGGATGTGCCCATTCTAGCTAGCATTGAGCACGAGGCAGAAACAATCCCTGGACAGGGCATCAGCTCATCGCAAGGTGAATACAAGCACTTGCATACACTAGTGTGATTTTAGCGTTACTAAATCCCCAAATCTGCATATCTTTGGAGGGAAACTCGAACATACTGTGGAAACCCAGCAGGAAAACATGCAAACTCCTGGCAGGGAACAACAGCGAACTGACTCCCTGCAAGACAGCAGCGCTACCCATCCGCTACCGTGTCACCCCCATGTGTATAATTAACAGTATTCATTATTTAAACAAAATAAAAATTTCTCTGTAAAATGTAACATACTTTAATGCATTTCATCATGAAAATATCAAGTATAAATCTAAGGATTTTAAAACGTATGATATTCCAACTCTGGCCATTTAACGTATTCTGTGTGGTGATCTACTGCTGCTTGCCTCTGCTGTCAGTTCAGGAGAAAGCCCCAGAAGCAGGTAGTGATTAACAACTGGGTCAGTTTTAAGATGATGTTTACGACGGTCTACTTTAATGTAAAAGTAAACTACGAGATTAAAGTGGACATTGAGATTTAAGCCGAAATTTCAACTTTAATCATAAAATAGACCTTTTCACTGTGACCTTAATTTTTTTCCTCTGTGGCTCAAATACAGTGCTGTACATTCTGTTGGTGTGGGGAAAAAAGGGCACAGAACATGGTATGTGAGACTTTTAAAATGTACCGTATCATTACGATGGGGAATATGCGACGATTGAATATAAAAGCACCACGAATACATTAGTATGTCGGCATTTTACTTCACCACATCAAACAATTCATCAAACATCGAAGTAGACACATCGATCCCGGAGGATCCTCAAAGCGGCTTTCTGTCACATGTAGATATTAAACAGACTCTGACGTCACATAGCAACTTTTATCACACCATGCCCCCGACTTTTTGCTGGGACTGAAACTCTTGCATGCATCGTGTTAATTTCTGAGTACCTGCTCAGAGGATGTGACAAATGAATGCTGGGGAACATGTGGCAGCCATGATGTGTACGCGTTCGGAGTGTGAAGTAAGCCATGATGTGTACACGTTCTGAGTGTGAAGTATAAACGAGCCCTTAGAATATTACAAGTGGGCCTCCTTAAGAGGGCAACTAATAGGTTACAACCTACAACCTTCTGCAGCAACTAAAGTAAATTAAACCTTGCAAGTTGAAGCAAACAGTTTGCACAGGTGTTCCAACTGTCTGAAGTACTACTTTGGACAATATTCCAGCGATAATGGCAATTAATAAATGAAATCAGACAGAGCATTACTACCCTTAGAAGTATAGGCCTTTCATTTAGGAAACCTTACATCCACTATTGCTGCAATAACCACTGGTTCCTTTTAACCCAATACTGGCTGCACATGCTGGATTAAATGCATAATTGTCACTTTATTTTTGCTTGATTTCACTTAAAAAAAAAAAAAAAAAAAAAAAAAAAAAGTCACAACCATACTTTACATATCAAGGCAACAATAAAATGCTCATAAAGTTACAATATAAACTACAGTAACTCTCCCAATGCCATGTTTAAATATTTCAAATTATGGAAAAGTGCACAAGTTCTGTTGATGTTTAAATGACTGAAAATATTTTGTCTGCTTATTGCACTTTTGGCAAAATAAGCACTTTTTTTGTATTTTAAACTAGTTAGAAAACATATGTATGGCACAATATTCAGGTGTTGTGGGACATGGAGGTGTATTGAAAGATTTTAGTGCTGATGCCTCATGGTTTGCACGCTGATGCCTGCACACACTGCCACCATCTCTATGGATGAACTTAAGTTTCTCCCAGTGGTTTCCACATCCACATCTCTGTACCATGGGCTGGTGCACTATGCAGTGTTTATTCCCACCTTCCACCTGTACTTGGTGAGTTAGGCTTCAGCTTCCCTCCATCCATGCTCTGAACAAGAGGATTCAGAAAAAATGATGGATGGAGGGAAGCTGGAGCATTTTTATTTACTGAATATTTTGTGACAGTGGTATGTGTGACATGTGGTTGACGTTTGCACAGACCTTCAAACCACTGTTTGCACATGTGGCACATTCAGGCCTAAGACATGGGCATGTAGACACAAGCGCACAATTTTGGTACTGACTGACTGACTACTGTGAATCTTTTTTCCAACACAGCAGCTATCTGGACATATAAAAGAGGAAAATGCTGGACGCAAACAATTATGGTGAAGTGATCACTCAAGCAAAATATGACAGTTCACTGATCTATAACTTAGGTAGAAACAGAATATTTGTTTTAAGTTTCTTGCTGCGGTAGGCAGGCCTTAATTATCATATTTGTTGTTATTAATAGATACTTTATTAATCCCGAGGGGAAATTCACATACTCCAGCAGCACCATACTGATCCAAAAAACAATATTAAAGATTGATAATAATGCAGGTAAAAACAGACAATAACTTTATATAATGTTAACATTTACACCCCCCCCCCCCCCAGTAGAATTGAAGAATCACATAGTTTGGGGGAGGAGGATAATATCAATCTCTCTGTACTGTAACAGTGCAAACCAAAACTCTGCTTATGACACACGTTAATGACTTCAACAAGTCTGATAAAAAAAAAAAAAACATCATAGAAAATTTTTTATTTTTATTTTTTTTTTTTTGGAGTGTCGGGTGTAACACGTTACACACCCAACACTGTCCAAAACGCACCGTTATCCAGGTTACGATCATAATTGTAAGCAATACTATTTGGCACATGCTTCACAAAAAATTGGGAATGTCCACTGCACAGGTCTTACAGACATACTTTATTAGATTTGGACTAATAATCCTTAATCAACCCACAGCACTGTTTCAAGTAATTGCTAATGGGACACTACAGCTTGAAGACAAATCTATTAAGATAACCTGTACCATATTTCCAACACCATCTATTAAAACAATGTGAAAAATAAGGTCTTGTTTGATTTAAAATTAGAGAAAAAAAAATATTCAATAAAATGAATAGTTAAAAGATGGTTCAAGTATGAGCAGGTATTTAAATTAAGTATACATGCAATTGTGGTTCAAAACTTTAAGGAAGAAGACTTTACATTAAGTCTTCTTTCTTTTGTTGTTCTCTGGATGATTAGTGGAGGTAGTGCCTGATCTACTGTGATTAAGATGTTGTATAGTTTCCATTAATGACACCATTAACTAACTTAATCCATAAAATTTATATATAAAAAGCAGGTTTAGTTGAGAAGGTCTGTCTAAACCATCAGACAAGACAATTAACCATTATATATGTTCTGGATCCTGCTAAATTAAGGAAATTTGTAAGACATTATTATTATTTAACAATGCGTACATTAAATCCACTACTCACCTTCAGAATGGAGTTTAACTGCTGGAAAATAGATTGGAGAGAAAAGAAATTACAGGTAGGACTTAAGTGTACCTCAAACTTCACATTGCCACAGCTCTGCATGGTCCTCCTCCTCTTGTAGTAAATAGTAAAAATACATTTTAGAGTGACCATGTCTAGTTAGAACTAGGAAAATGTAATGGAATTCCAAGAAAATACATAAGTGGGTACATCAGACCACCAAGAAAAATTTTTTTCTACCACATTTAACAAAAAGCCTGGAAATTTATCTATGGCTTTAGAAGACACAAAGATAACCAACAAACCATTGTGCTGCTAGATATATTTTAGGGTTTTACAAATAACCATACAGACTACTCAAGAAGGGCATCTTAAGTTGGGGAAGTTAAGTAAATATACTCAGGGTCAAATGCAGTATAGCTAAAGGTACTGTGTAAAAATTATCTTGCACATACATTTAAAAAAAAAAAAAAAATCATAACAACTGTTTTGTTCATTTACTTATAAACTAGTAGTTGTACCACAGGATAACCTATATGAAGTCTATATAATTAAAACAGGTTCTAGTAAAAGTGCGAGAGAAAAAAAATTAAGTATTCAACAATTACATTACACAAACCTTTTACAAATCAGCATGATATATGTGATGTATCAGGAAACTGAAGACTGGCAATGTTTAAAACATTTAAAAAAAAAAAAAAAAAAAAAAAAACACAACCTTTCTGTAGCCAATCAAACTTAAGTGAAAAAAGGGTTGCTTTACAGATAGTTGATCATGCATGGTGGAAATATGAATTTTTCTGACAAAATGAGTCAAATATGTTGCAGATAAACTTTTTTGTTCTTTAACATTTGTTTATTATTTTTCTTTGAAAATCTAACAAGCCATAGAAAGAAATGGGAACATAACCAAATTTAGATTATCAATACAGAAATTCTTTAAATAAAACAAAATTTGGCTAGAACTTTAAAGTCAAAAAGTAACACTTGACAGAAAAATAAATTACTTTCTCCACAGCTCTAAAAATAATCCAAGCAGCAGAAGCTACCTTTTTTTTTTTTACATTTAAGTCCCAATAGGTTTTCATATATAAACACTACCAAGTCTTAGGCCCTTTTTGCAGTGTTTACTATAAATATGTATGTATTAAACACATCTGGCTTGGGCAGAGGAACACAACCTCATATTTTACAAAGGCCACAATGCAATAGAGTGGTGAGGAAATTAACTTTTCATTAATTAAAATATTTTGTTTTGCTATATCAGGGCCATGAAAAGTTAAACCAAGATTATAGTTTAATTACTCTCATATACATAATTTATAGGTATACCATTATTTTATAATTCTAAGATTAACCCAAATTAATAAGATTCTATACAGAAACCAACTCAGCTGTGAAAGTCACTGAAGATGAGATTTCCAGAGCCAACATTCTACTTCCAAAGTTTCATGTTCTCCTTTAGACAATAAACTTGTTTTTTGTAATAGAGTTGCTCTTTGTTGCTGTATCAGCATGTGCTTGATAGCCAATTACCAATTTTGCAGGCAGACCTAACCACTCCTTGAACTTGCGCCTACAAGATGAGAATAGACAAAATAATTATATTGACTGCTGTAAATTACTGACCTCTTTAACAATACACATATAGCTTTGAGTTTTAAACTTAAAACTGAGCAACTTTTACCAGGATTGTTAGTAATAACAATTAGCAACCTAGAAAGAAACTTAAAAAAATGGTTAACATAAAGACATGAGTATTTGCTCAACACCCGCAAACCTCTGAGGATGACTACTTTCTGCTTCATTACTTATGTTCCATTTACATGAACAACATTATTACAATGGTGACATCTATAAAATTTCAAACTGTTACACAACTTTGAGGAATAAATTAGTATTCCTATTAGGTAGTGTTGGCATGTTCTAGAGAACACTGGAGTACAGGGGAAGAAAACAAAACAAACCCAACCATCCTAGCAGTGGAAACAGGAATGATACAGACCTAAAAGTCTCTTTAAAATGTATTCTACAAACCACCCCACACCAAGTTGCTGCATTCCAATCACTAGTTTTAAGTGATAGTGCAGTATTGTAGGTGGTATGTATACCAATCATTAATATTTATCTATACAATTGTTTCTGGAAAAGGTGTTAATAAAATTTAACCAGAGCCTGACTGGCAAATTGCTTGCTGATGTTGTCAAGGAAGTCTCAGAGGACTAAACAATGTCTTTGCAGCATGGATTGTAATATGGGCAGGACTGAAGATGAATCTGTGTTTAAACTATGGTGAGCCTTTTTAGCATTTAATCCCTCTTTCAATATCAAAATTTAGAATGCTGATATTGCCTGTTCTGAATTTGAATAAGCATTTCATATCTGATAGAAGTTTTTGATACTGTATCTTTCCATTTAAAGAGCCATCCACTTTTTGAATTTTGATAAAACATTTTGAAATTTTAACTTTATCTAGTACAATACTTAAAGGTTTACATGATGTTGGAGTTGCCTCACCCCATCATTAAAATGTGGTATATTGCAGCAAAACTTCACTTGACTTAAACCCCCAGATGATGATCAAAAGAGATCACAGGGCTATACATGCACAATTTCGGTGAAATGGCGATACTTTTTAAACCCAATTTTTTAAAACCATTATTCTCAACTGTGAGAGTAGTAGCATTTCTGTGCAGATAACGTTCAGAAGTTAGAGATGAAAATTTTTAAAGAACACATGGCTATTTATGAATGATACAGAACTAAGCTTTGATTAAAGTATTGTGTTTTTATGTAGAAATACACAAGACATTTTTCAAAATTAAAATAAATTTTTAGTTCTTTTAATTTTCAGTACAGGACTGGGATTTACTAGGCTGAAAGATGAACAGCCAGTTCTTAAAGGTAATGCGTTAGAAGTAGAAAAATGTGCAGGAGTATAGATCTGATGGAATTTGACAAGGGCCTATTTGTGATTACTAGACGAGTGGGTTAGAGCATCTCTAAAACAGCAGGTCTTAAGGGGTGTTCCTGGTATATAGTAGTTGGTACCTACCAAAAGCAGTCCAAGGAAGGTCTAATGATGAACCAGCGACAGGGTCATGGGTGCCCAAGGATTTCTGATGCACATTGGGAGGGAGGGCTAGCTTGTCTGGTCTAATCCCAAAAGAAGAGGTACTATAGCACAGATTGCTGAAAAACTTAATGCTGGCCATGAGAAAATGGGGTCCTAACATACTATGCATTACAGCTTGCTGCATATGGGGCTACTTAGCCACAGACAAGTCAGAGCACTCATGTTGGCTACTGTCCATCACCGAACCACCTACAATGCGCCCTTTCAGAACTGGACCACAGAGCAATGGAAGGTGGTGGTCTCATCTCATGGATGTTTTCTTTTAAATAATGTGGATAGCTGGGTGCGTATGCATCATTTACATGGGAAAGAGATGGCAGCAGGGTGGACTATGGGAAGAAGGCAAGCTGGAAGAGGTAGTGTGATGCTGTGGGAAATGTTCTGCTGGAAAACCTTGGGTCCTGGCATTCATGTGGACTTTACTTTGACATGTACCACCTACCTAAAGGTTGTTGCAGGCCACATACACCCCTTCATGGCAATGGTATTCCCTGATGGTAGAGGCCTCTTGCAGCAGGAGAATACTGTACCACACAGCAAAAATTGTTGAGGACTTTAAAAAAGTGTCCAAGGTATTTACCTTGCCTCAATTTCCCAGATCTCAATTTGGTTAAGAAAATGTGGGATATGCTGGAAAAAAATAGTCTAATTCGTGGAGGCCCCACCTTACATGACTCAAAAGGATTTGCTGCTAATGTCTTGGTGCCAGATACCGCAGTACACCTTCAGACGTCTCGTAGAGTCCATACCTCAATGGGCAAGAGCTGCTGTTACGGATACCTTGACAATATCAGGAAGGTGGTTTTAATGTTGTGGCTCGTCAGTATATATGCTAGAGTTTACTGGCAGAATTACAATGTGTTCTGTATGAATAAAATGTACCCTGTAATGGACAAATGCTCCATTTAAGGCTGGCCCCTGCCTTGTGTCCAAACAGTCAAGGTAGTCTCTGCTTTACTGGAGTACAACAGACAAGAGATTATTTAATTTGCAAAGGAAATGTAGACAACTTTCATGTTAAAAATAGCTTTCAGTAAAAATGTTGTACAAGTTATGCCATTATATATCAGTATTGTAGAAAATATGATTTAATCTAATTGCGAGTGAAGAAGTTAACACAGCTTATTCTTGGATGAAGACCCTTGGTTAACTCAAAGACTAACATTTTTAATGAGATGGGAATAATCTGTTAAGTCCAAAGTTGAGGTGCGATTTATTGTCAAGAACAAAACAGTTATATTAAATTAAGTCAGTAATAAAACAGTTATTAGGCCATGGGCACAAGATACAAATAAATAACGTTTACATAAAAAGATTGTTTGGGTATACTCAGACAGATTTAGGACAAAATCATCATCTGTTAAATGCATTACAGATGTACAAATGCCTCCCATGAAAATAATGTATAGAATTTGAAAAAAAAAAGTTTAATGAGCTTCGAAATCACATTACAGATTTACTATGAACTTTTTAATAACAGTATTCAAACCAGAAATTTTTGTATTTGACAGACCTAAAAAAAATTAATCCCTCTTTCATCATTTTCCATTTGTGACCTCTTTAGTACACCCAATATCCTTTATACCCATAGTGCCACATATGCATGCATCCATCTGGATTTTGTTTCCCCACGATCTTATGCAATGTACTGGATTTTTGCTCTTTTCTAAATATAAAAATGACACTAAGCGATTTGCCTGTTGGAATACAATGACAGTCTGTCGATTCTGTTAACAGGTGCTTACAGACTGTACCCACATTTTGTTTCATGTTCACTGTGTGTGTGTTAACCATTATCAACACATGACAAATATAATATGCGGTTAAAAAAAAAAAAATTACATTGTCATGAGGGCGGCATGGTGGTGCAGTGGGTAGCACTGCTGCCTCGCAGTAAGGAGACCTGGGTTCACTTCTTGGGTCCGCCCTGTGTGGAGTTTGCATGTTCTCCCTGCGTTTGCATGGGTTTCCTCCAGGTGCTCTGGTTTCCTCCTACAGTCCAAAGACATGCAGGTTAGGTGGATTGACAATCCTAAATTGTCCCTAGTGTGTGCATGTGTGTCCTGCGGTGGGTTGGCACCCTGCCCGGGATTGGTTCCTGCCTTGTGCCCTGGATTTGCTTCGACAGACCCCCGTGACCCTGTGTTCGGATTCAGCAGGTTGGAAAATGGATGGAAAAAATAAAAAAAGTTCTGCAAAAAGATACTTCTCACCCCCCTTGGATTTCACTTGGAGATCCTCTCACTCTCTCACATACACACAGACAGAGACAGGAGACAGAGAGACTGGTTGCTTATAATAAATAGTATGTTCGCTCAGCATGTGTATGGAATTATGTTTTAAGAATTTAACATGGTAATTAATAAATTAAGACATACTAATGGAAAATAGAAGGGTATTAAGACATCTAAAAGAAAAATCAGGATATAAATGCTTATAATTAAGCATTAATTAGACAAGGTTAATAGATGTGTTAATTAAATGCAACTGAAACATAAAATGAAGATTACTGAAAGGTAAATACATTTATTATGAGGTTTACTAATATTCAGAAAGTTACTCAAATAAGATGTGTAGGGGTGTTTGCAAAATGTTACTATCCTTAGATGCAGAAAAAGCATTTGATATGATTGAATGGAACTACCTTTTCACTGCATTAGAGAAATTTGGGTTTGGCCCGAATATTTGTGCATGGATCAAACTACTGTATACCAATCCAGAAGCTTCAGTTTGTATTAACAACATTTGTTCAGACTACTTTAAGCTAGAACGTGGTACAAGACAAGGATGTCCCTTGTCACCACTGCTGTTTACAATCGCCATTGAACCAGTGGCGGTTCACTGTTGAAATTCTTATAAGATAAAGGGGATTATCAGAGAAGGACTAGAACAGAAAATTTCTCTATATGCAGATGATATGGTTTTATATATATCAAACCCAGAAAACACTGTGCCTGCAGTTTTAACAGCACTCACAGAATTTCAAAAGATATCTGGTCTCAGAATTAATCTGAATAAAAGTATACTCTGTCCAGTGAGTTCACAAGCATATAATACTAGATTGGACACCCTACCTTTTACCATAGCAGATCAGTTTAAATACCTATGGGTAAATATCACAAGTAAACATAAAGCTCTTTATCAACAAAATTTTGCCATCTGTATGGAAAAAATTAAGCAAGACTTGCATAGATGGTCAACCCTTCATCTCACTCTAGCCGGAAGAATTAACGTTGTTAAGATGAATACCCTTCGTAAACTTTTTTTTTTATTTCAAAACATTCCAATATATATCAATAAATCATTTTTTAAGCAATTAGATTCAACAATAACCTCATTCATTTGGAACTCAAAACACCCACGTATCCAAAGAGCGACCCTCCAAAGACCTCAGGCAGAAGGTGGCATGGCTTTACCTAATTTTCATTTTTATTACTGGGCAGCAAACATACAAGCCATAAAAACCTGGACACAAAAAAATGAACACACACAGACTTTGTTCGCAATAGAAGTAAAATCCTGTAGTACTTCTTTATACTCCCTACTCTGAGCTCCAATAAATGCAAGTTATCACAAATATACTAATAACCCTATTGTGCTTTACTCACTCAGAATATGGAACCAACTTACAAAGCATTTTAAGATGGAAAATCTTTTATCCGTGGCACCACTGCAAGAGAATCACCTCTTTCAACCCTCGCAAACATATCCAGTTTTCAATACCTGGAAAAGTTTTGGGATTAAAATGCTCAGAGATCTTTATATAGACATAATTCTTCAAAAGATGCAAATATAATGTTACAAATTCAACCTTCCAGCTACACATTTCTTTCACGATCTTCAAATTAGAAATTTTGTTAAACAGAAACTGCCCGATTTTCCTCACCTCATACCCTCCACCATGCTGGAAAAAATACTGCTCAATTTCGAGGAATTAAACACCATTTCTGCATTATATAAAATCTTATTAGAGTCCCTACCTTTCAAAGACCCAAGAGGACATTGGGAAGAAGATCTCTTAATATATCAGAAAAGGAGTGGAAGGTAGCAAAGCAGAGAATTCACTCGAGCTCCATATGCATAAAGCATAGAATTATTCAACTAAAAATTATATAATCGAGCTCCTCTGTCTCGCTTAAAACTGTCCAAAATGTTTCCAGGGCAATATCCAACCTACGAACGCTGCAACCAAGCTCCTGCGTCACTGGGTCACATGTTTTGGGCCTGCACCAAACAATCATCATTTTGGACCAAAATTTTTAAGTGCCTTTCAGACAGCCTTGGGGTCACAATCCCTCCTAACCCATTAACAGCTGTGTTTCGGTGTTCTTCCAGACGGACTTGAATTGGAGAAGGACAAGCAAACGGTGATTGCATTCACTACACTTTTGGCATGCAGACTTATTTTGTTAAATTGGAAGAATCCTAACTCTCCTCTGATAAGTCAGTGGGAAACCGATGTTTTATATTATTTGAAATTGGAAAAAATCAAATTCTCAGAGGATCTGTACAGAATTTTTTCAAAACCTGGCAGGATATAATCAATATTATTTTAGAATAAGAGATAACTATTACTGCATTTATTTCCCCTCTCCATTTTATATTTACCTACATATTTTTCTCTTTCTTTCTTTCTCTTTCTTTTGTTTATTGTTGCCTTATTAAAAAGCCCTAAGCAATTCTCCTTTGGCTAAGCTCTCCTTCTCAAGGGTGGGGTTTAATTTATAACAAAAAAAGAATTAACAAAGCAATCTATTTGCATGGAATGATTACAATAAAATTAAATGTAAAAAAAAAAAAAAGGATGTGTAGGGGTGTGTGTCCAAAGGAGGGAAAAAAAAAAAAAAAAAAAAAAAAAACCAGATCGTAGACTGTTATAGCAGCACTTTAAATAAAAAAAACATTTTCAAACACTGCAAATCACTTAATTACCAACAGTAACCAAGTTTATTCACATAGTACTCATACTTTGCTAGTATCAAATAGGTAGTCATTAAGTACAAAGAACTAAGTTTTCTTCTTTATTGTTGGATTTGAAACCAATAGGAGTCCAAACTTCAAAAGTTACCTTTAGCTTTGAAATATCCAATGATACTCCTCATTCTTGTCTAAGTTTATTTTGGCACGGAAAAAAAAAAAAAAACAAATAAAAACACACACAAAAAAAAAAACATTGCACTATGAACACATTTAACTGTACCTCAGAGCAAAATCTATGCAAGAGATGTCATAAGAAGCCACTCTTCAGTACCATACCAAACCAAAATCCAAGACAAAAAAAAAACAAAACACAAGGCCTCTAAGTATCAGTGCCACACAGACTTTAACTATGAACTCCTACTGGCAAGTCTGGCCACACCACTACTCTCCAGTAGCCCAAATCTAAATGCAGATGTTATGTAAAGAAAGAAAGAAAAAAAAAAAAAAAAAATTATATATATATATATATATACATACACACACACACACACACACACACACACACAGGTACTCGTCGACATACGACCTATGCAAGTTACGACTGTTCGACTTTACGACGCGTTTGACTGTTTCCCCCGCCAGCTGTTGGCAGCGCCAGTTTCCCGCACTCTCAAGTCTCGCTACGCAGCAGTAAAAATATACGCAGCAGTGTTGCCCCACGTGTGTTTGTGTCTTGTTGTTTTGGCAATTTTCGATAATAATATAACCCTAACATATAACCCTATAATATTAACACTAATAGCAGCTTTCTACTCAAAACGGCAAACTTGAGAAGCTGCCAGCATCAAACCCAGAAGCTCTTGATTGGGCAGTTCTTAGGATTGCACTACGCAAGCAGTCGCATCAACTGCTTACCGCAACCTGCTTTCTTTTTTCTTCTTGAATAAAAGCGCACTTGTTCTGTTATACTTGTACTTGTGAAAGTGTTTATTTGATATTTGGACTTCAGGCTTCACACCAGTCATTCTCAGTCACACACACCACTCACATCCACATCCACAGTTATCCCAGTCTCGTTCGTGCACAAGTTTTATATACAATCATCACATTCAAATGTTAACAGTTCCCACACACAACTGCTGACTCCCAATCAAGAGCTTCCGGGTTTGATGCTAGCAGCTTCTCGAGTTTACCGCTTTGAGTAGAGAGCTGCTGTTATTGTTAATATTATACAATAAAAACATACATTTGATTTATGTCTGTAACAACCGCTGTAAATTTATAGTGCTTGTCAAAGTTAGCGTTCACACTCGCCCCGATATGACACTGCTCTTTTCAAATAAAAACGCGCTATAACAGAGGTGAACTCAGATCAGAGAAAACAGAAGCCCTCCCCGCAAGAAATGTCGACTCACAGTGTATGAATGGCGTATGGAAGAAGTGTGTTAAGCGTTATGTAAATACTTTTGCTGGATTTAACAGTGAACAAGAACTTGATGAGATTCGTGAAGAAATAGTGAAACTGTCAAAAGACCTTTCATTGGAATGTGAAATGGAAGATGTCGAGGAGTTGCTAGACCGGGAATCAGGTGAACTTATGAATGAAGAGCTGATAGAATTGGAAGAAGAAAGAGTGGCGGAAGAAGAAACAAGAGAATTGGAGTAAGACGAAGAGGAGGAGGTGCCACAAAGAATGTTCACCACAAAGGGATTGTCAGAAGATTTCTCTCTACTGAATAAACTCCTCGCTCATTTTGAAAAAATGGACCCAAATATTGAACGATTTGCGAGGATTGAACGGATGGCACGCAACACATTTCGTCCTTATTGCGAAATTTATGAAGAGAAAAAAAAAAACAAACAATTCAGACGAAGCTCACTATGTTTATGAAAAGAGCAACTCCTCCCATCACCCCGTCCGCAGCCTCGCCGGATCTGATGAAGGCGATATCGACAACCCGCAGCCAAGCACCAGTGGTGCCAGGAATTAAATGTACAGTACAGTATTTCTTGTTTTGTACGTTTTCCACATATTAAACAAATTGTACTGTAGTATGCTGTGTTTGTCTTAGAAAGTAAGAAAATGTTGATAAAATATTACTTTAAGATGATTACAATATTATTACCCAGTGTAATATTCTTACCTTAAATTAACATAGGCCGACTGACGTCCAGATCAACTTACAACCAGTCAGTCGGAACCAATCGCGGTCGTAAGTCGACAAGTACCTGTGTGTATGTGTGTATATATATATATATATATATATATATATATATATATATATATATATATATATTGGGAGACTAGCAGGATCGCTATAGCCCCTCATATTCAATGAGCAAATGTCAGGTCTGTAAATGCTTTACCTTCAAAGCAGATGCTCACAGTAATACTGTTGGATCTGAAAAACCAGTCTGTAAACTGTCTCAGGCTAATAAAAACCAAAATGAGGGAGCACCTCAAACCTGGATAAGCACCTGTCTAAACACCCCGATTTTATATGAAGAGCACGTTTCAAGATGTTACATTAACAATAGCATATTATGTGTGGAGTGAGTAAAATATGATACCTTTTAATCGGCTAACTAAAAAGATTACAATATGCAAGCTTTCGAGGCAACTCAGGCCCCCCTTCTTCAGGCAAGATGTTATCTAGTACTACAGCATATTATGTGCTAAAAGTGTTTATCCATAAACATATATTGTCGTTAATTTTTGCTTCAGGTAACTGATGTTTTTCTTTATATGTAACTCTAATAGGCTCATCATTGTCAGATAAATTTATGTATGTTCAATATAGCTAATTGCTAAATTATGTTATGGTCTTATGTTATAGCTTGTTGAAGCATTCTTACCGTTTAGACAAGTTTCAACACAATAAGGCAGTCTTTTGTAGATTTTTTTTAGATACAATAGTCTGTCAACAGATCAATAAATGTTTACGTTTGTGCTCCAAGTTTACAAAAGACGTAAAGCTTGGCCACCTGCGCAAAGTCTCAACCTGGTTTAAAAAAAAAAAAAAAATTCCTCTTAGCAATGTTATCCAGAGTTTGAGAAATAAAATGATAAAATCTAAACTATCTCAAAAGTGAAAAGTGAGAAAAATCAAGTTTAGTTTCAGATTTGTGCCATTCCAACACATTCACATTACTAAACAAGCACTGTGACAGGTCTTATCATATTTAGTCAGTTGATGATGATCTTTTGATCGATATTGTTTCATGACACCTAGGATTCTGCATGGAAAACTATGCAATAAAGTTAAACATTTGATTCAGAAGGTATTCAGAGTCCACTTTCTGCACACTTTGTGTTGTACAATTAATTTAAAATGGATAAAATTTGCCATTTTTGCCCAACAATCTACACTCATCCATCCAATCATCTTCCAACCAAACGTTGCCCTGAACAGGGCAAATTTTTTTGGAAGGTTTTGCAAGTTAAAAAAAAAAATAAAAATTTACTAAAAACCAAAATTCATGTATACACAAGTATTCAGAGCCTTTGTTGTAGCACTCCAAATTATGGTCAGGTGTATTGGGTTCCATGAGAGGTGTCTAGGACTTGACTGGAATTGATTGGACACAGTTTAGAAAGGCACACACACACACACACACGTATATGAATCCCAAAATTCACACTGCATACCAGGAAAAAAAATTAAGCCAAAGACCAAGGAACTCTCTGTAGACCTTTTGCGATCAAAGTATGATGTGGTATAGATCAGGGCAATGATATAAAATCATTTCTAAAGTATTGAGTGTTCCCAGGTACACAGTGGCCTCATTAATTGTCAAATGAAAAATTTTGGAAACATCTGGACTCATCCAAGAGTTGTCTGCTGTATATAAAAAAAAAAAAAAAAAAAGTATGTGACATGAGAAGAATTGATTGATGTTATGAATGAGGCTTGTAAATTGGTAAAAAGTCTACATTTAATATTCTAAACAAGGATTAAAAATGTAATATGCAATAAAATCGTTTTTCATAGCTCTGGAAAGCATGTGTAGCACAGGCACAAGTGTGTTAATTATTTTTGTTCCATCCAGTTAGAGTCAATGTCACCTGTGGGTTTATTCATAGATTTAAAATTTTACCAATCCAGGGTGCTCCAATTCATTGTTTAAATTTTGATGTAAAACGAAGTTAGTAACTCAGATTTTACACAAATAAGGGCCATGTCACACCACCGAGCTGGTATAAGCACAGAACAGCAGATTTGTACTCGGACACTTTTCTAAATAAGATTTAAAAATAAATAAATAAATAAATTACTGCTACCTCCAGGTGATTCAAAACCCTGCTGCAAGAGTCCAAAAACAAACCAGCAACAGCGAGCACAGAACATCGATCCTGCTTCACCACCACTGGCCCCCTGTGTCTTACCAGATTGAGCATAAAATTCTAAACCAACAAAGCTTTAAATGGCCTCATACTGGACTACAACAATGATCTTTTCCATCACTATGTTCCTGTTCGCCCACTAAGGTCCTCCCATTGTGGAAATCTTGTTGTGCCCCATACTAACCTGTGCTCTATGGGAGACAGGACCTTTAGCTGTATAGCGCCCAGACTTTGGAATGACCTCGCAAAATTAATTAGATCAGCCGACTCAGTTCTTTAAAAAGTAAAAAAAAAAACATCTGTTCAGGAAGGAGTTTAACTTAACCAGACATTCTGCCCCCTCTTTCAGTGTTCCTCTCTGTCCAGATGCTCAGTATAATTTGTGTGCGTTATATCACAAATTATGCTGTTATCTACTAGGCTTTTCTTTTAATATTTAGATTTAGTATTTTACTCTGGTTTATTCTCTATTATTCTATTTAATGCTTTGTGTATCCTGTATCCATCCGTTTTAGTGTTCTATTCAGGAAACATTTGTATCCAATGTTACATTGTACTTGCCGTTTCTTTCTGAGAATTAGAGACTTAAAGCTTTCATTAAAAATTCTCTAGTGTCTGATATTGCTTTAACTGCCCCTGAAAATGATAACCAAGTGAAGCATTCCGTTTTTTTACTACATAAAAAGAGGGAGTTGAGGTTTGTTCCCCACTGGTTTTGAGACCAATCTTGCTTGCAAATTTGGCTGGGATATTTCACAAGTGCTACATTTTAGTGGAGCCACCTTCATTTCCTTGTGGTTTTGCATGTAGTGTCAGTGTGCAGATTTTTAAAATAAAAACTCTGCATCTCAGGATCCGTGGATGTGGCCATAGGGTGTTCAGTGTGGAGGCAAGCAGAATACTTAATTAGCTCAGCTGTTTCACATTGGCACTCCGTGAGTAGCAATTAGGATGCCGCAACTATGGAAGTATAAATGGAAACCTAATAGGTTTGAAAAAGGAGAGAGTCTGGAGGTTAAATGGAAAAGAAATGATGTAGCACCAGGATTAACACAGAGCCATGCAAGCGATAGGGGAGGGCCAAAGGTGGAACGAGTGGACTCTCCATAAAAGCCCCATGGACACCAAGGAATGGTGAGGAGGGAGCTGTGTTTGCGGGACACTCACTGCTGGCAGGAGCACAAGCTAGTGAGATGGAAGATTGTGCTTGAGCAGGCCACACAAGTGAGTAGCAGGAAAGAGGATTAAGGCACCAAAATACATACAAGGATGAAGCATCATCATTGTTATCACAATTCTCCCAAAATCAGAGAACATATAAAATTAGAATCTGTACTAAAATTACTATACACTTTTTTTTTTGAAGCCAAAATCCATTACTTGCTTCTACATGGATGATTTTTACTAAACAATATAAAAAGTGGTAGAAGACTTTAAGGGTACACACATTGATGAAGCACAACATCAATAGTACTATTCTCAAAAGTTGACCTACCCAATGTAAGTAACTGCTTCTCGGTTTTCAGTATTGGTAGTCCAGAGAGCAATTTTATCACCTTTGGCTCGGACATTGATGACAGCTCCACACACATCATCACTGTGATCATCAAAAGCCTCTCCAATAATGCATAAGAGCTAAAAAGCAAAGCAACTTATTAACGTAGATTCAATAGACTATGTACTTAAACATATAAAAAACCTCCATGAATCTATTACGTATAACTATAATATGAAGGAATAATTTGTACATTTCAAAATCAATTTCACATCCTAAAACACCTGGATAATTCAATGAAATTTCAAAATGTACCCACTTTTTACTGCTAATTAGTACAAACTGCTGGTATTAAATAATGAACATGCAGTTAAACAATGCCTAAAAAGTATAAAGCGACAGGTAAAATTTAAAAAAGGTGGAAAGGTAGATATACAAGGAACTAAAATGCATTTTACTTAAACACAGAATGTAACCCAATATATCCAAAAATGATCAATGCTTATAAAAATCCATCTAGTTTTGAATATCCTTAATACAGTTATGAGGTCACAGGGTCCAGAGCCTATCCCACAATCTTATATGTTCGCGCAGCATCAGTCTACTCCATTGCAGGGCAAATTATTAACACAATAAACACAACTAACTTTATAACAGACAGACTAGAGATCAATAAGGGAGGTCTTTACAATAATGGAAGATGACAAGCATACCCTACAGTAAAATTCCCAAACAGGGACAGGAAGACCATACAAACTGGGATTGACATTTTTGCAGGCATTTAATACAATCAAAAGATTCCTAAACCTAAACAATCTAGCAAACCCCAATTTTGTAATTATCAGTAAAAAGGTTTGAGAAGAAAAAAAAAACCAAAAAAAAAAAAACACACACACACACGGGCAATAAACTGCCAATGCACCCATAAGGTCAAGGGGACCAAAACTATAAAACTTGGCCTATTTATTCCTTAACACTAGAATTACCAGAGCCTACGAAAAAACTCGTAAATCCGTCCCACCTTAAATCGCGTCTTAAATCCGTTTACACCTCTCTGCCAGAGTCCTTTGTCATCTAAATGTGCTGATAAACAAAAGCTACTAGCAGCCAGCTATTCCATCCCCCCCACCGACTTAGAATGAACTTCTCCTAGCTCAAGCCTTGCCTTGATTTGATTACCTGGGATTGAAGTGGAGTTTTACAGTGGAAATAATTCTAGCGTTATTTGGAATACACGCATTTCATGTGTGTTCCATTTCTATAGTAGGCTGTGCAAACACATTTTTAAAACAGAAACGTTTTTCATATTCTAATAGTAAATGACAAAATGTAGGCATAAACTATATAACGTATGAAGCCTAAAGTCCATATATCAAAGAAACACTTTCACAAAAAGGTACAAATAAGAGAACACGTGCGCTTTCATTCAAAAATATATAAAAAAAAAAAAAGCCGCGCTAACATGCCGCATTGACAGTCTTACTACAACCGCCGCGGTGGCGTAATGGTATCAGCTCCTGACTGGGGATCAGAGGGTGGCGAGTTCGATCCCGCACGGCTCCAATTCGAGAAATGAACTGCTCTTATTCTTACAATTTTAGAATAACAACATAAATTTGATTTCAGTCTGTAACAGCCGGTGAAACTTGATACTGGTAAAGGTTAGCTTTTTTTTTTTTTTTTTTAATTCACTTTTCATTCTCACAGTCGCATTCAGAATTAATCCATACAACCCCATCTGACACAGCTGGTTTCACATAAATAAAAGTGCACTTTTATTCAAGACTATAACCGAAGAATAAAGAAAGCAAGTTACAGTTGGTGGTTGATACGATAGCTTGCGTCGTGCAATGTTAAGAACTGCTGATTTCCGATCTGTGCTATATAAAATCATCACATTCAAATATGAACAGTTCCCACACACCCAAGGTCCGCCATTCCTACATTTACGACATGTGTACTTGTTGCAGTGTACACACCTCTCTGTGCTATGGTTCCTATTACAGTGAATGAGCACCTGACACTGTACTTTCTTCCCTGGGGGAAGCTGAGGTCTTAGAACAGAAGTTTGTTGATGCTGTATCATCTTTTCTTTTTCCATCGCCTTTTCCTGTAAGAAGCGACGACGAAGTTCCTCTGCAAGGTGAGCTATGAACACTCTTCTTTTCTCAGTGGACCCCGTGCATGCCTTATACAGTACGTGTGCGTTCATCGCTGCTAGGTCAAGGATGTTGTAGAAACACAGCAACCGGCCACCTGCGTGTTCCTGTTCGCACTGAACAAGCACGCACCTTCTGGTCCATGATGTCAACGCCACGCTGGGGAAAAAAGAAAGACAAATATATGTGACATTTTGAAGAAATCATTTTAATCACCAGAATAGCACCAGAATACTTCGTCACACTAATATTTTTTTCATTAGCATACCTTCATGTGGTTGTAGTCTGTGACCGTGTTTGTTTTTTTTTTTGTTTTTTTTATCTTGCCCAATCTCCACATCATGGTGCATTGTGCTGAGAATGCAGACAGACTTCATCTTTTTGGGCACATACACTGTCAGCATGGCACTGGGAGATCTAAACACCAGCGTGGAGAATTGTTCGTGTACTGAACTGACTAGCTGCAGGTGGAAGTTCCCGTCGCACTTTATTCATGGTGCCAAGCAGAGTTGTATTGCGGTGCAGCAGTCTATTAGCCAGCGAAAGTGACGTGAAGAAGTTGTCTGTTATGGTTCTGCCTTTTTGGATTGCGGCAGATTTGGAGACAAAATACATCTGCAATGCCACTCCTTATTTAGGAAAAGATCCCAGTCGTCCCACGGGAGAAAGACTTTCCGAGTCTGTGGTCATAAAGCTTATGGAGCCATTTCTGGACAAAGGCAGAACCGTAACAACAGACAACTTCTTCACGTCACTTTCGCTGGCTAATAGACTGCTGCACCGCAATACAACTCTGCTTGGCACCATGAATAAAGTGCGATGGGAACTTCCACCTGCAGCTAGTCAGTTCAGTACACGAACAATTCTCCACGCTGGTGTTTAGATCTCCCAGTGCCATGCTGACAGTGTATGTGCCCAAAAAGATGAAGTCTGTCTGCATTCTCAGCACAATGCACCATGATGTGGAGATTGGGCAAGATAAAAAAAAAAAAAAAAAAAAAACAAACACGGTCACAGACTACAACCACATGAAGGTATGCTAATGAAAAAAACATTAGTGTGACGAAGTATTCTGGTGCTATTCTGGTGATAAAATGATTTCTTCAAAATGTCACATATATTTGTCTTTCTTTTTTCCCCAGCGTGGCGTTGACATCATGGACCAGAAGGCGCGTGCTTGTTCAGTGCGAACAGGAACACGCAGGTGGCCGGTTGCTGTGTTCTACAACATCCTTGACCTAGCAGCGATGAACGCACACGTACTGTATAAGGCATGCACGGGGTCCACTGAGAAAAGAAGAGTGTTCATGGCTCACCTTGCAGAGGAACTTTGTTGATGCTGTATCATCTTTTCTTTTTCCATCGCCTTTTCCTGTAAGAAGCGACGACAAACTTCTGTTCTAAGACCTCAGCTTCCCCCAGGGAAGAAAGTACAGTGTCAGGTGCTCATTCACTGTAATAGGAACCATAGCACAGAGAGGTGTGTACACTACAACAAGTACACGTCGTAAATGTAGGAATGGCGGACCTTGGGTGTGTGGGAACTGTTCATATTTGAATGTGACGATTTTATGTAGCACGGATCGGAAATTAGCAGTTCTTAACATTGCACGACGCAAGCTATCGTATCAACCACCAACTGTAACTTGCTTTCTTTATTCTTCGGTTATAGTCTTGAATAAAAGTACACTTTTATTTATGTGAAACCAGCTGTGTCAGATGGGGTTGTATGGATTGATTCTGAATGCGACTGCGAGAATGAAAAGTGAATTTAAAAAAAAAAAAAAAAAAGCTAACCTTTACCAGTATCATAAGTTACACCGGCTGTTACAGACTGAAATCAAATTTGTGTTGTTATTCTAAAATTGTAAGAATAAGAGCAGTTCATTTCTCGAAGTGGAGCCATGCAGGATCGAACTCGCCACCCTCTGATCCCCAGTCAGGAGCTGATACCATTACGCCACCGCAGCGGTTGTTGTAAGACTGTCAATGTGGCATGCTAACGCGGCTTTTTTTTTTTTTTTATATATTTTTGATTGAAAGCGCACGTGTTCTCTTATTTGTACCTTTTGTGAAAGTGTTTCTTTGATATATGGACTTCAGGCTTCATACGTTATATAGTTTATGCCTACATTTTGTCATTTACTATTAGAATATGAAAAACGTTTCTGTTTTAAAAATGTGTTTGCACAGCCTACTATAGAAATGGAACACACATGAAATGCGTGTATTCCAAATAACGCTAGAATTATTTCCACTGTAAAACTCCACTTCAATCCCAGGTAATCAAATCAAGGCAAGGCTTGAGCTAGGAGAAGTTCATTCTAAGTCGGTGGGGGGATGGAATAGCTGGCTGCTAGTAGCTTTTGTTTATCAGCACATTTAGATGACAAAGGACTCTGGCGGAGAGGTGCAAACGGATTTAAGACGCGATTTAAGGTGGGACGGATTTACGAGTTTTTTCTTAGGCTCTGGTAATTCTAGTGTTAAATACTTACCAAGAAAGAAAAAGTGAAACGGGTACCTCTGTGGGCCTGTTTACCACTCATTTAACAATTAATGTAGTCGGTCCGCTTTCAAAGTACAGTATAATCAAAGCGCTCTCTCTCCCCCTCTGATGATTGCTGGTTTAGTGTGAAGTGAGCTCTCTGGCTGATGGCAGCTTTCCATTCCATGAAGCGCAACGTTACAGCCATTTTTAGTGATCTAAAAATGAGGAAAGTGCATCCCCAAGTGGTTTCTGGTGCATCACAGACCATTTTCTTATTTTGCCTGATCAAGGACTATTATTCAACATCCTTACCATTCTAACCCACCATTGCCTCTCTCTTACAGTGAACGTATATAAAAACTTAAGTCATGTTACACATGAAAATCTGTAACTAAAAAACTACACTATTATATACTGTATATTTTATATACATACATACATATGGTCCATAAATATTTGGACAGAGAACTTTTTTCTAATTTTGGTTCTGTACATTACCACAATGAATTTTAAATGAAACAACTCCGATACAGTTGAAGTGCAGACTTTCAGCTTTAATTCAGTGGGATGAACAAAACGATTGCATAAAAATGTGAGGCAACTAAAGCATTTTTTTTTAACACAATCCCTTCATTTCAGGGGCTCAAAAGTAATTGGACAATTGACTCAAAGGCTATTTCATGGGCAGGTGTAGGCAAGTCCATCATTATGTCAGTATCAATTAAGCAGATAAAAGGCCTGGAGTTGATTTGCGGTGTGGTGCTTGCATGTGGAAAATTTTACTGTGAACAGACAACATGCGGTCAAAGGAGCTCTCCATGCAGGTGAAAGAAGCCATCCTTAAGCTGAGTAAACAGAAAAAACCCATCCAAGAAATTGCTACAATATTACGAGTGGCAAAATCTAGTTTGGTACAGCCTGAGAAAGAAAGCAAGCATTGGTGAACTCAGCAACGCAAAAAGACCTGGACGTCCACGGAAGACAACAGTGGTGGATGATCGCAGAATCATTTCCATGGTGAAGAGAAACCCCTTCACAACAGCCAACCAAGTGAACAACACTCTCCAGGGGGTAGGCGTATCGATATCCAAGTCTACCATAAAGAGAAGACTGCACGAAAGTAAATACAGAGGGTGCACTGCAAGGTGCAAGCCACCACATCATCTGTAAAACACAGTAGAGGCAGTGTGATGGCTTGGGCGTGCATGGCTGCCAGTGGAACTTGGACACTAGTGTTTATTGATGATGTGACACAGGACAGAAGCAGCCGAATGAATTCTGAGGTGTTCAGAAACATACTGTCTGCTCAAATCCAGCTAAATGCAGTCAAATTGATTGGGCAGCGTTTCATGATACAGATGGATAATGACCCACAACATACAGCCAAAAGCAACCCAGGAGTTTATTAAAGCAAAGAAGTGGAAAATTCTTGAATGGCCAAGTCAGTCACCTGATCTTAACCCAACAGAGCATGCACTTCACTTCTTGAAGACTAAACTTCGGACAGAAAGGCCCACAAACAAACAGCAACTGAAAGCCGCTGCAGTAAAGGCCTGGCAGAGCATTAAAAAGTAGGAAACCCAGCATCTGGTGATGTCCATGAGTTCAAGACTTCAGGCTGTCATTGCCAACAAAGGGTTTTCAACCAAGTACAGTGGAACCTCGGTTCACGACCATAATTCGTTCCAAAACTCTGGTCGTAAACCGAGTTGGTCGTGAACTGAAGCAATTTCTCCCATAGGATTGTATGTAAATACAATTAATCCGTTCCAGACCATAGAAACTATGTAAATATATACATTTTTTTAGTTTTTAAGCACAAATATAGTTAATTATACCATAGAATGCACAGCGTAATGGTAAACTAAATGTATAAACATTGAATAACACTGAGAAAACCTTCAACAACAGAGAAAACACTGCAATAGTTCGCGCTATAGTGCTAGGAACCGCTCGCTAAAAACACTTTTTTTAATGAGTTTTAAGCACAGGGGAAAAAAGGAACATTTGAAAAATCCGTAATTTAATAAACCACCAAGAAAAGTAACATTGCAACAATGCAGGCTACGAACCGATCACTGGAAACAGAACTGAAAACAAAAACAAGCCTTCTCTAACTTATGCGTCCCTCAATCGCTGTGTGTGTGTGCGCGCGCCTCTCTCTCCCCCGCCTGTGTGTGCGTGCGTCTCTCTTTTGCGAGCCTGGAGCGCCTGTGTGTGTTGTCACGCTTGGGTCACAGATTTGCACAGAGACACAGGAGGTTGTAGAAAAAAAGGAACTTTATTCAAAGCACTGCAAACAAACATTTGTCTCTTTTCAACAGTTTAAACGTGCTCCATGACAAGTCAGAGATGACAGCTCCGCCAGGAGCACAGATTGTCTGAGAGAGAAAGAAGGAGAAGCAAGCAACCAATTTAACAAACTGAAAGAAGCCCGTGCAGGCTTTTTAAGAAGGCGGAGCACCGCACGAGAGGCATATTACGCGACAGAGCCGGCAAGAAGGGAAAGGAGGAATGTGAAGGTAGTCTGTCCATGTTTCTTAGGGGTTTTCCCAGGGGCGTCTGTATTCTCTGGGGGTGCAATCAGCTTTGCAGCTCACAGTGTGTCTGTCTAGAGCGCTCCTGTGTGCGTGCGCACACGCCTCTCTCGCGCGTGCTCCTGTGTGTGTGTGTGTGTGTGTGTGTGTGTGTGTACAGCCCTCTGTCTCTTGCGCTGCCTCTGCGTGTGTGTGTGCGTGCGCTCTCTCTCGCTTGCTGCACAGGAAATGCACAGGGAGAGAATGAACATCAACAAACCGAAAGAGAACCTGGCTTGTTCGTATACCGAGTGTTTGGTCGTGAACCGAGGCAAAAGTTTGGCGAACTTTTTGGTCGTAAACCGAGTTGTACGTGTGCTGAGACGTTCGTGAACCGAGGTTCCACTGTATTAGAAATGATCATTTTATTTCCAGTTATTTAATTTGTCCAATTACTTTCGAGCCCCTGAAATGAAGGGCTTGTGTTAAAAAAAAAAAAAAAAAAAATGCTTCAGTTGCCTCACATTTTTATACAATCGTTTTGTTCACCCCACTGAATTAAAGCTGAAAGTCTGCACTTCAACTGCATCTGAGATGTTTCATTTAAAATTCATTGTGGTAACGTACATAAGCAAAATTAGGAAAAAAAAAAAAAAGCTGTCTCCGTCCAAATATTTATGGACCTGTGTGTGTATATGTGTGTATATATATATATATATATATATATATATATATATATATATATATATATATATATATATATATATATATATATATATATATATACACACACACACACATACATATATACACACACACATATATTATATACACACACACACACACATACATACATACATACAGTGCATCCGGAAAGTATTCACAGCGCATCACTTTTTCTACATTTTGTTATGTTACAGCCTTATTCCAAAATGGATTAAATTCTTTTTTTTTTTTTTTTACTCCGAATTCTACACACAACACCCCATAATGACAACGTGAAAAAAAGTTTGAGATTTTTGCAAATTTATTAAAAATAAAAAAATTGAGAAAGCTCATGTACATAAGTATTCACAGCCTTTGCCATGATGCTCAAACTTGAGCTCAGGTGCATCTCGTTTCCCCTGATCATCTTTGAGATGTTTCTGCAGCTTAATTGAAGTCCACCTGTGGTAAATTCAGTTGAATGGACATGATTTGGAAAGGCACACACCTGTCTATATAAGGTCTCACAGTTGACAGTTCATGTCAGAGCACAAACCAAGCATGAAGTCAAAGGAATTGTCTGTAGACCTCCGAGACAGGATTGTCTCGAGGCACAAATCTGGGGAAGGTTATAAAAATCATTTCTGCTGCTTTGAAGGTCTCAATGAGCACAGTGGCGTCCATCATCCGTAAGTGGATGAAGTTCGAAACCACCAGGACTCTTCCTAGAGCTGGCAGGCCATCTGAACTGAGCGATCGGGGGAGAAGGGCCTTAGTCAGGGAGGTGACCAAGAACCTGATGGTCACTCTGTCAGAGCTCCAGAGGTCCTCTGTGGAGAGAGAAGAACCTTCCAGAAGGACAACCATCTCTGCAGCAATCCACCAATCAGGCCTGTATGGTAGTGGCGCCAGACGGAGGCCACTCCTTAGTAAAAGGCAGATGGCAGCCCGCCTGGAGTTTGCCAAAAGGCACCTGAAGGACTCTCAGACCATGAGAAAGAAAATTCTCTGGTCTGAGGAGACAATGATTGAACTCTTTGGTGTGAATGCCAGGCGTCACGTTTGGAGGAAACTAGGCACCGCTCATCACCAGGCCAATACCATCCCTACAGTGAAGCATGGTGGTGACAGCATCATGCTGTGGGGATGTTTTTCAGCGGCAGGAACTGGGAGACTAGTCAGGATAAAGGGAAAGATGACTGCAGCAATGTACAGAGACATCCTGGATGAAAACCTGCTCCAGAGCGCTCTTGACCTCAGACTGGGGCGACGGTTCATCTTTCAGCAGGACAACAACCCTAAGCACACAGCCAAGATATCAAAGGAGTGGCTTCAGGACAACTCTGTGAATGTCCTTGAGTGGCCCAGGCAGAGCCCAGACTTGAATCCGATTGAACATCTCTGGTGGGACCTTAAAATGGCTATGCACCGACGCTTCCCGTCCAACCTGATGGAGCTTGAGAGGTCCTTCAAAGAGGAATGGGTGAAACTGGCGGACGGACTCTAAGTGTGTAAGTAAATTTGTTTCAAACTTTTAGTACAACTACCAATTTACATTATTGCACAGAAATCACTCGCTCACAGATCCAGCATCAAAATGTATGAAAAGAACAGCAATTTGTAGTAGAAATATGCTTGTGCTACATATGCCAATCTTCCATTTATCTTGTCAACAGGGTAAGCAATAAAAGCAACATGAAATGTATGGACAAAAAGGTGGGTGTTTAAATGTTCAAAAGAAAAGTAGAAAAATAAAACATTTGCACATTCTAGCAAGGACAAAGTTTTAGTATTGCAGGAAGAGGATATTTTACCACTACCTTACAACTTCTTAAACAGCAACAATAAAATGGATCAGAAGTTGTTTGTTTATAACAGCTTCCAACTTAAGCTTGAAGATAAATTCTTCAGGAAAGCCAAATGCAGAACTTAGTGTGAACTGCCTTGTAAATATATAATCTATTCAAAGCAATTTGCACAATGTTCAGGTTTAGTTAAATGACAAAATTTTCCCACCATGTCTTTTTTTTTTTTTTTTTTAATCTTGTGCGCCTACATTGCAATAGGACAAGAATTCAAAACAATTACCTGGTATAGTAGACAAGTTTTAACAGCAGCTCCAGTAGCAAAACTGAGAATTGCACTTAAAGGCAACTTGCTATAAAACAAAACTAAATGATAGTAAAATTTCTTTAAAACCTTCCTCTTGTGTTAGGGTGAGCACCGACCCGTTTTACTTTTTAAATGCATAAAACTACTACCTAATTTTGTTTATTGCATCAAGGCTTTTTGACTTTGTCAGGAATGTGTATTTAATTAAAATAAAACAAAAAAAAAACAATTGTACTAAATTATAAAATGCTCTGGTGAAAATTGCCTGTGTGTTGGTAGGGTCAGTTTTGACCCAGTTATAATTTAAGGTTATAAAACAATAGTTAGGGTCAAAGCAAAAATCATAAACACACTTTGAGGGGCTTCTCTCTTTGCCTGTGTGTCTCCTTACCTGAACAAACAAAACAAACAAACACAGACATGTTCAGACATGTAAGGCTTGCATAAGACAAATTTAGTTTAGCGTTGGTGACTTGCAGAGTACACATCTCCTGTTTGCAGCAGTCAAAAATGAGAAGATTTACAGTAAGCCAAGCTCTGGATCATATCTTTTCTGAAAATGAGGCAGAGGACACTGAACAGCATAGTGATACAGATGAGCAGGTTTCCAAGGAGGAAGACATTGTAGAGTATCTACCAGAAGGCACAGACATCTGAGTCTGATGAGGAGGTCACCGATGCTGAAGCTGAACTCACTCCTGCTGAAACGTTCAAATCCAAAAGTGGTAACATCTGTTGGAGCTCAGTACCTCCTGACTTACATGGCAGGGCAGCTGCTGCAAATGTCATCAAAATGACCCCTGGAATCACAAGGTTTGCTGTGACAAGAGTAAGTGACATCAAGGCATGTTTTGATCTGTTTATGCCACTGTCACTAAAGAAAGTCATGATTGCTATGACAAACCTTGAAGGAAAAAAGGTTCATGGCGACATGTGGAATGACATTGATGAGGAATACCTGGATGCTTTTATTGGTGTTCTTCTTCTTGCTGGTGTTTACAAATCCAGCAATAAGGCCACTGATAGTCTCTGGGATGCGTCGACAGGCAGAAATATTTTCTGGGCAACAATGTCACTTCAGTCATTTCGAATGATATCAAGAGTCCTTAGATTTGACAACAGAAAAACTAGAGAAAAATCTGACAAGCTTGCTCCCATCAGGGATGTCTGGGAAAGGTGGGTGCAGCTCCTTCCACTGATGTTCAACCCAGGGCCAGAGGTAACAGTAGATGAATGTTTTGTCCCTTTCCGTGGAAAATGCCCTTTCCGGCAGTACATGCCTTGTAAGCCAGGGAAATACGGCATAAAAATTTGGGCAGCCTGTGATGCAAAAACCAGCTATGCATGGAATCTGCAGATTTACACAGGCAAACATGCAAGTGGCATTCCTGAGAAAAATCAAGGAAAACGTGTAGTCCTCGATATGACTACTGGATATCACGTGACAATTTCTTTACCAGCTATGACCTTGGACAAGAACTTTTCAGGTGGAAACTTACCATGGTGGGCACAGTAAAAAAAAAAAAATAAACCTGAGCTGCCTGCCGAAATTTTGCAGGTGAAGGACAGGGCTCCACTTTCTTCAAAATTTGCTTTTACAGACACCACCACGGTTGTTTCATATTGTCCAAAAAAACGTGTGCGATACTTATGTCCACTTTTCACAAAGACGCAGCTGTGTCATCAGCAAGTGACAAAAAGCCCATAATTATCTTGGACTATAATAAAAACAAAGGTGGAGTGGACAACCTGGACAAGCTGACTGCCACCTACACTTGCCAGAGAATGACCAGGAGATGGCCAATGTTTGTGTTTTATAACATTCTAGATGTGTCTGCATACAATGCATTTGTGTTGTGGACCCACATTCACCTAGGGTGGAACAACCAGAAAAAACAAGCGGAGAATGTTTCTTGAGGAGTTAGGAAGTTCCCTCGTCAAGGCACACATTGAGCGAAGGGAACGGGTGCCCCGGGACCCAGCCACTGCAGCCTTGGTCAGACAGCTGCAGAGCTCACGTAGCACTCCTTCCACACCATCAGCAACACAAAGAGCATCAGTGCCAGCATCCTCTTCGGCCAGCACTGCCTCAACATCAACCTACAAAGCCACAGCCCCACTGAGGCCACCTGATTCTAAAAGAAAGAGGTGTCGGGTCTGCCCTAGACAGAAAGACAAACGTACTCTGCTTCTACTGCAAAAAATATATTTCCAAAGAACACACTAAAAGTGTCACTTTTTGCCACACATGCATCTAAATGCACATGCATGTTCTTGCACACAGACGTTTTTTGGAACTAGTGCCTCATTTCTATTGGTTTGATTTGCTTGATTGTTCGTTGTTTGTTTGACCTTGCAAATCCACATTTTGAGATTTACTTGTTTAGCTTTCCATTTATATTAAAGTTATTTTTGAAAATACTTTTTTGCTTTTTTCTTGGAAATAAATATATATGGGTCAAATTTGACCCGTAACACCATAGATGTTACTATAGTAATTAATATTATAATAAAAAATATATATAACAAATTTATTTAAGAGATGTGTTCTAATACCCCTCAGTAATAGTCAGGTAACATAACAACCTTTTATTTATTTAAATAATTCGAGGTTCATTTAATCATTTTTTAAAATTGAAAAATGAGAGGTATGCTGTTAAAGTAAAAGCTTATGAGGTCACAGCAAAAATATTAAAAACATTCTTTTAATGGACAAGGAAGCGTAACAAAGTAACCAAGAGGTAAGTAAAAAATTGGATGATAAATAATTGTTTTGAGGGTAATATGGCTGATTAAAGACATGGGTCAAAACCGATCCATTAACATATGAGATAGTAACAGAAAGCTAACATAAGAGGATGGTTAAAGGTCTTCACTTTACCTCTAACTAGCTGTCCCCCACCCACGTAGTAGTGAAACAGGACAAACTTAAACTTTAAAAATCAATAAAGAATTCTGGCCAAGCGGAAGGTAGGTACCCCCGAACGTCAAACGTTGGCACTGTATCTGTTCATGTTCAGCTGTGACTGGAGAGCGCCCCCCCGCATGGTGAGAAAAGCACATGGCTGTGATATCTCTGGCAATCAGCAGCAACCCTCTAAATCACACTAACTCTTAAAAATGGCAAATGTTACTCCTTCGCAATCTGTAGATAAGGTCTGTTGAACAAATAGGTAATCGCTAGCTAAGAGGATGCAAGGTACGCCAAAATGGATTGAAATCTTGCAGCACCCACAAGGTCCCCCTGCTCAAGAAGGCACATGTACAAGCCCATCTTTGAACATCTGGTGACTGTGGTCCCAACTGCCTTTAGATCATTAACAAACTCCTCCCACATAGGATATGGGATCAGTACAAACCTCTCTCATGATTATCCTCACCCCATGAGGCAACATCTTGCATGAAGCTCCTGACTGAGGGCTAATGATGGTCATTTTATATTTCTTCCATTTCCGAAAAATTCGCAACAGTTCTCACCTTCTCGCCAAGCTTATTGCTGATGGTCATGTAGCCCATTCCAGCCTTGTGCAGGTCTACAATCTTGTCCTTGATGTCCTTTGACAGCGGTTTGGTCTTGCCCATGGTGGTGAAGTTGGAATGAAAGAAATTGTATTCTGTGGACAGGTGTGCTTTATATACATAAAGTTGAGATCAGGAGTATCTAATTGATCGATAGCATTCTGTGGGAGCCAGAATTCTGACTGTGTTGTAGGGGATTAAATACTTATTTCTCTCAATGACCTGCAAATCAATTTATAAAACTTGCGTTTTTTCTGGATTTTTGGTTAATATTCTGTCTCTCTCCATTAAAATGAAACTATCAATAAAAATATGTAGAGAAAAGCCAAGCAAAATGACACCTTTTATTGGCTAACTAGAAAGATTACAATATGCAAGCTTTCGAGGCAACTCAGGCCCCTTCTTCAGGCTAAAAATATGGAAATACAAACCAGTATTACTGCGAGAGGAAATTAAAAGGTACACAATACAGTGACGCATATTACAGCCATATATAAGCCAGTATTACTGTCAGAGGAGATTAAAGGCATATTACCGACGTGCACGCCTGTATTACCGCCAGAGAAAATTAAAGGTATATTACGGACGTACAAGACGGTATCCTTCAATAAGGGCACGCACAGGCATCATTCAATAAGGGCGCGCACAAAAAGGCAAGCCTCAAAAGGGCGACCTCAATTGGGCGCAGCGAATAAAGGCGCGCATAAATAAAGATCTGCACCTTTGTTGCTCTTCACATATTCCAGAGCCATTTGAACTAAATTATCTACGAATGCCTTTATTCGCCGCGCTCAATTGAGGTCGCCCTTTTGAAGCTCGCCTTTTTGTGCGCACCCTTATTGAATAGAGCCGTACAAGACAGTATTACTGTCACAGAAAATTAAAGACACACAATACACGGCGGCAGCCCACAAAGAACGGTCAGCTCAGCAAGTAAACAAAAGAAAGGCTGAAAGAAAGAAAAATACGACCAACAAAAAGAATGAGGTCAAAGTAGGGGTGGGAGGTATGACCAAAATTCTATATCACGGTATTTTTCTAAATTATCCCGGTTTCACGGTATTCAACAGTATTTTTTTCCCCTATGCATGAGTGAATGTTAACCACATTTTCCACTGCAGTTACTGGCTAAGAATAACCTATTCCACTGTCAAGTGCATTGTACAAAAAAAACATTTTAATGTGCGCACAAGTATTAATACAGGTTTGCATGGCCCCATAAAGTGATGGTTTTCAAGGGGGTGGCACTAATGAAGAGAAGGAATCGCATTGCATGATAGATGCAGTCAAAATATAGAACCTTTTTATTGAACAAATTTTGCAAAAACTTAAACTAATTTTGACAACATATTTTCAACCATCCAAAAGAGGCATTTAGACTTAGTAAAATATCCAGAAGTGCTTGTCAAAAGTTGTATTGCACTGAACATATCTTAGAAAAGGAATAAATAGTAAATATTTTTTGTAAAACAACTACACTTTGTTAATTTTAACCATCTCTGTCCACTGACACGTTAAAGTGACTTTTTAAACAACTTTACCATCATTAAACTGCATAATATTTAAACTAATAAATAACAATAAAATAAATAATAGTTGCACTATTACTTCAAGGCTTCAAGCCCAGGTGCATTACACAGTATTCACCAAATTAAAATAAAATAAAATAAAAAGTGCAATCTTGGTGATGACATCTTTACCAACTGAACTATCATTTAGGCAAACTGCATTAATATGGACCTTGCTTCAAGCTAAGCTATATGCATAAATAATAAAACTAAAACTTGCATTTATAATGCTATTTGTGGTATAGCGCTACAGAATCGTATTAGGGCCACGGTGAAGATAAAAATACGGACACAGGGAAGAAAAAAATCAAACTATGTCGAGATTAAAGTCGACATTTCCACTTTATTCTCATAGTTTACTTTATAATTAAAGTAGAATGTCGTAAACTAAACTTCATCCTAAAATCATTGTTTAATTTACTAGAATTTTCTCAAACCCCATCATAAGTTAATGTAGCACATTAAATGCTTTGTGTTAAGTGTTCCCCGACCCAGTTGTTAATCACTACGCTTCTTAAACTGACTTCTCCCGCACTAAGAGGAGATAGCGATCACCGCACAGAATCCATTCACTTCATGATATTCCTGCTCTCTGAAAATTTAGAATGCTAATATAAATACTGGATATCATTTTCATGATGAAATGCATCAAAGCAGGTATTAAACATGCACAGTAGTGAGGCGGTAGTGCTGCTCCCTCACAGTAAGGGGTCCCCAGGTGTATGTTCAGTGTAGAGAACTTTATGGCAAGTGTGACAAGGCTCCAAAAAACTGGATGTATGAATGGCTATCGCACAGGTTTAACTTAAATATTGTGTAAATGTTGGGTTTGTGATCTGGTGGTCGGAAACACTAACACAGAATTCAATGGATGTTCTTCTGAGCAGGCTCTCTTTATTCCATGCGTGCGGTCTCTATCTGACGTACCAAAATCCCAATTCCTATCTTTCATTTTTCTTTCTCCACATAACCAATCACCACACGATAAACGTCTTTGTGAAATTAAAACTAGTTATAAACTTAGCCCACGGAGTGTTCAGAACTTTAAAAATATCTTCGTTATACATGTTTAATTATGCCATCTATTCAGGGTGGCGCCCATCCCTGAACGAGTCGCCAGCACATCGCAGGGTGAATACGAGCAAAACATACATTAGCAGGGTCAATATAGCATAACAACACCCCACATTCTACGTGACTTGGAAAGGAAACTGAAGTAAACCCACCAGAAAAACATGCAAATGCAAGGCAGGGTACACCTGAGACATCCTTGCTGCAAGGCAGCAGTGCAACCTCCACGCCGCGGTGCCCCCACATGATTAATACATGCTTTAAATGCATTTCACCATGAAAATTATATCAAGTATTTATCTTAGCATTCTAAATGTTCAGAGAGCAAGAATATCATGAAGTGAATGTATTCTGTACGGCGATCGCTGCCGGGGCCTCCTCTTAGTGCAAGAGGAAGTCAGTTTAAGAAGCTCGGGGAACACTTAAAGCATTTAATGTGCTATATAACTTATGACGGGGTTTGAGAAAATCCAGTAAATTAAATATTCATT